>NC_047130.1:14641665-14936649 GCF_009829125.3 Periophthalmus magnuspinnatus
TAGAGAGTCTATGCTTATAAGGTCTAACATGTCCCGGTGTATTACAGTGGAGCAAAGTATTTATGATGAAAATTACAGACTTCTCTCGTCTTTTTAAGTGGGAGAACTTGCACAATTGGTGTATGTGTCATATCGGAAAAGTATCCCAGGTAACCCATAACAGCTGATCATATTAAAACATACAAGAGCGCTTTTGGACTACCACTTTGTGATGTCACCAGTTGTAACAGAGTCTTAGCATATACTGTATATATAAATGGACATAGCTAACCTGCTAGCCCCTGCAATCCAAACAAGAATTGATCAAGGGTGCTTCTGGTTCCATTGACTCTGGCTCTAATTCACTTTACATTGAAAATCTGTGTCCTCTCTCTGTAATTGCTGCTGTCAGACTTGTCATTTTGGTCTTAAATGTTCGTGTTAACCCGCTCTACATGATCCTGGTGTTTTTATTTCACTATTGTGTCTGTAAATCAAGATATGAACTTTAACATCAGACCAGGATTACTTAAACGTGTGAGTGAAGTACCTGGTTGAGCCCTGCAGTAGAAGGGCGTTGGACAGAAGAGTGGGTGGAGCTGTATTGTATTGTGTGATTCTAATGATCTGCCTCACCTCAGACTCTCCCTGTGTGTCAGATGCCCTCCCTGTGTGTCAGATGCCCTCCCTGTACTTTATTCTGGTGCAGTTACTCTTTTTATTTGGAGGCATTCAGAATAGTTACTTTGGTACTTTGTACATGCTGGTACTTGATTACACAAATGAGGATAAATAAATACAGAGCAAAGACTGACTAACTTGTTTTTTAAATCCTTTGTCATGTTTGTACACTAAAATATAATGCAACTCTGTGTAAAGGTGTTTTAAGTATTCAGAAGACAGCACTCCGATAATATATCACAAAATACATAATGCATGTGTTCAGTACTGTATTCTGTAACTACATGCATTTTCAAAGTATTTTCAGAAGCCCTCCCTGTGTGTCAGATGCACATGAAGTATTGTATAAAGTATATGATGTACAGTATGCAGTATGTAATGGAAGTGTGTTTGTGTAGTGAGACTGGCCCCTCCCTGTGCACAATCACACCTACATCAGGAATGTCTCAGGGCTGTGGCCCAGGAGGTAGAGCAGCGCCCTCTCACCAGAAGATCACCAGTTTCAACCCCTGTTCTCATGTTCTGATGTGTCCTTGGGCAAGACACTGAATGTTCCTCTATAGTCTGTCCCAGTGTGTGAAAGACTGAATAACTGCAGAACTTTTACTTGCTGTTTGTTATAATAATCGGTTTAGTCCTGGTTTAGTCCTGGTTTAGTCCTGGTTTAGTCCTGGTTTAGTCCTGGTTTAGTCCTGGTTTAGTCCTGGTTTAGTCCTGGTTTAAACCTGGTTTAATCTTTGTTTTAGTCCTGGTTTTGGTCCTTGTTTAATCCTGGTTGAGACCTGATTTAGACCTGGTTTATTCCTGGTACTTTTATCGTGTACCTTTACCATGTACTTTATTTGTGTACTTTTACCATGTACTTTGCTCATGTCCATGTGTTGTTTTTGTGTGTGTTTCAGTCTGAGTCGGGGACCACACCTAAACCTACAGCTCCAGTCTCTCACTTTGAGGTAACAATACTGTGTATTAGTAATGCAACTACTACTACCCCAACTACTACAGCAACTATACTACTACTACCATTACTACTAAAGCAACTGCTATTACTACTACAAGTACTACTACCACTACTACTACTACTACAGCAACTAATACTGGGACCATTACTCCAAGTACTTCAAGTACTACTACAGCAATTGTTATTACTAGAACTACTTATGTAGTCCTACTCCAACAATTAACACTGCAACTAATACTCCCACTACTAGTACTACAGCAATTGTTATTACTATAACTACTGCAAATAGTACTACCTCAACTACAGTTACAGCAACTAATACTGTAACCATTGCTACAACTACTGCAACAACTACACTACCAATACTACTACAGAAACTAATACTACTGCTACTGCTACCACTCCTATCCCAACTACTGCTACTACTACTACAACTACTACTACATTAATTGTTATTACTATAATCTGTGCAAGTAATGCTACCACTACTACTATTACAGCAACTAATAATGCAGCTACTACCACTACTACTAGAATAATTGTTATTACTACAACTCTTGCAAGTTCTACTACCCCAACTACTACTACAACAACTAATACTGCGACCATTACTACACCTACTGCAGGTACGACTACCACTAGTACTACTACTACTGCAACTAATACTGTAACCACTACTTCCTTTTGTCCAAATACTCTTTATTTATCTTGGACATTTTTATACTTTTTATTTTGCTGCTGTCTTTGTCATTGCAACACTGAAATGTTCCCCATTGTTGGACAAACTCAGGTTCTCTCATCTTAAATAAAATATAACAAATATATTACATATTTTATTGACAGATATGCAGTAAATAAAAGAATACTCCTGCTGTCCTGTGCAGTACTCTTCTGTGTACTTGTACTGACATGTACTCCACTCCTCTCTTGCAGTACTCTAGTCTGTACTTGTACTCGCATGTACTAGAGCACTACTGTACTTTGCAGTACTCTTCTGTGTACTTGTTCTGATGCGTACTGCACTCCTCTCTGACACAGCACTCTTCTGTGTACTTGTACTCACATGTACTACACTCCTCTCTGACACAGCACTCTTCTGTGTACTTGTTCTCACACGTACTACACTCCTGTCCTTTCGCAGTACTCTTCTATATGCTTGTACTTCTTCTTATCTTATGCACTACTGTTCTGTTTTCTTGTACTGCACGCGTCTCCTATATGCAGTACTCCTGAGTGTACTGAACCTCTGACCCCACAGTATGTGCAGTAGTTTGTGTACTTTGGTGAACTTTCTCTTCCTTTCTTTGTCTCTGAGTCTTAACGACTTAATGATTATTATGTTATTTTATAACTCTCCTTTTTCCTGAAACAGAACCGGGCTGAGCCTCGCGCTTCATTGGGTTAAATATTTGGGTTCATTTATGGGGTTTATCTGAGCTTTAGTGATGATGTCATATTCCAGATGGGGTCAGGGGTCAAGGGTCAGACACAGTTCTATAGATTATACTGTACTTTACCATGAAATACCGAAAAGGTAAATTCACAAATGTTGAACCAGATCATTTCTATTTGAGACTAGACCCAAAAACTCAGTGTGTTACAACATAAACCTGTGTTTGAACAAGATTCATTTGAGCTGCTCCATCTGTGTTTAGACCTGGTTTAGACCTGGTTTAGACCTGGTTTAGACCTGGTTTAGACCTGGTTTAGACCTGGTTTAGTCCTGGTTTAGTCCTGTTTTTACTTGTTTTAGACCTGGTTTAGTCTTTGGTTTAATCCTGGTTTAGACCTGATGTAGACCTGGTTCAGTCCTTGGCTTAACCCTGGTTTAGTCTTGATTTAGTCCTGGTTTAGTTCTGGTTTAGTCCTGGTTTAGAACAGAGCATCTTAATTATTCACTAAAATGAGTTTATAAGCACTTTCAGAGACCAGAGCAGAGTTTTGCTGTGATGGTGTTGCTAACAATGACTGGCATGCTAACAGCTCACTTCCTGATCACCAGACAATAAGGAGCTTTATAATTAGATACAGACAGTACACAGTGGACTTGTTTTGACCTCAAGAGCTGCTTATATGATATATCTGTACTGAGGGAGACACATTTTGCTCAGCTTGGGATAATGCATTATCTCTGTGTTTCAGACACAACGTTCTACAGGCCAGTCATATTTAATACAGACGGGGGCAGATAAAATTAATATTCCAAAAATGCAGATTCTGGATGTATTCAGTGAGTTATTGGGTTTAGTGAAAGTAGAAATTATCAGTTTCAACATTTGTAAATTTATGTTTTGGATATTTCATTGTAAAGTACAACATAATCAACAAGGAAAGCACTAGTAGGACCTATAACCTGCAGATAGACGACATATACAAGTTTTTGTCATTCTCAGTGTATGCACAGGCCTCATGTGAAGGCTCAGAACATCCAAAGTTCACTCCCTGAGCTGCAGAGGCTGCACTAGCGCTCATGGCTGCAGGTGCTGCGGTTTAGGTAGCGATCATTCAGATCAGAGAGAGTCCTCTGGGGTTTGTGTTAGTCTCCTGAGCAGCTTGTGGTGCTGCTGTGAAGAACTTTGTGGTATTTGTACTTTGTAAAACAGTTCCTGGAGTTTTCATGTATTTACTTAACTCATAATTACAGATTGGCTTCGAGGAATTAGACCAAGCCAGTTCTAACCTGCACATACTAAAAAACAGTGTGACGTTGTGTAGAGGCTTCAGTCTAGACTTGGCTTCAGAGAAGAATTTCTTACTGAGACACAAAGAATTTGTTTAATTTTAGGTTTGTTTTAATGTGTTTTTTTTCAAATGTAGTGTGATATTTTGTTAAATGTGCCATACCAAATTGTCACACAGTAAAAGGAGGAAGTATAAATCGGTCTGATCCATCCCCGTCTCTCCCAAAGCCTTTGTTATTTCTCTAGTATGACTTTGACAGCCAAACAGCTCCCAGCACAAACCCATCAGAGCCAGTCTCAGCATAAACCCCTCATAACTAATCAGCTCTGAGCACAAAAGCCTCTCAGTCAATCAGCTCTCATCCTAAAGAGTCCGTGACAGGAGGTCTAAGGTGATGTTACAAAAATAATTAATGTGAATATGTTCAAGAAACTTTCATTTATTGATGAATACAAAAATACCTCAGTGAAGGGCCCGGTGGTCACTGGTCTGGTGGCGGCTCCAACCTGTTGCTAATGTGAGCGAGAGGGACCTCAGGGAAAGAGAGCACCTGATTGGCCTGTTATTAATGTTCATACCTTTATGGACAAAATAGTCAAAGAAAAAAACCCAGGATCATGTAGAGCGGGTTAAAAACAACATCTCAAGGTCAGAATGATGAGTCTGACAGCAGCGGTTACAAAGAGAGGGGACATGCTTTTTCAATAGAAAGTGAATTGGAGCCAGAGTCAATGGAGCCGAATCACACCCATCCTCACTCTGTGTGTAACGTGGCAGCTCTGTCCATCTATGTATACAGTGTATATAGTGTTTGGGTGCGGCTCTTCAGCTGATGGGTGGACCTGGGTGGAATAATAGAGCGACATAGGCTGTGGCCTGTAACAGTGACTCACTCGGCTCTTCAAGTTTGCACGAGTAGTTTTCACAGGACTAACCAGGTATTGGTCAAGAACTAGAAGTATTTTGAAGGTACTCAGCCCTGATTCTGTCACAAAGTGTTACTTTTACAATATATTCTGTGGGGAAAAATCATATTGACTCTAACAAGATCAAAAAAGAGCGGCAGAGTGGTTAGTCATGACCCTCTCACCAGGTGGTCCCTGGTTCGAGTCAGGGAGTGTGAAGTTAACCTGTTCTCCCTGTGCTTCAGTAGCAGTAGTATGTGTACTATAATGTGTGGCAGAGTGGTTATCCTGTCTCCTCCCTCTCACCAGGAGGTTGTGGGTTAGACTTGTGGTCTCTCTGAGTGGAGTGTGTGCTGTGGCAGAGTGGTTATCCTGCAGGTTGTGGGTTAGACTCCTGATCTCTCTTGTTTCTGTTGTGTTATAAATAGCCAGGTTAATGTTATCGCTGCAGCAGCTGTGACCCGGTGTCAGGGCAGCTCTGATGAAAACTCTGTTGTTTATGTTTAGGAAATCAATATTGGAACAAATTTTTATTTGAATTTAATTAGAAAAAAAATGTAATAAAAAGACAAGTTTTTGTCACATCACCAGTTTTCATGAGGAGGACAGAATCTGCTGCTAAAGATCAAATTACAGATTTGTTGATCTTGTTTGTGCTAAATATCTCTGTGACTGGGCCTATCCAGATGAACCCAGAGACACTGAAGGATGGGTCAAATGCAGGTTTAACCCAGAGACACTGAAGGATGGGTCAAATGCAGGTTTAACCCAGAGACCAGAAGAATGGGTCAATGAGCCCAAAAGTATCTTAGATGTGAGAAGTTTAAAAAATACTGGTCCTAAATACAATCCCGGTCTTGTCATGCCCTTGTTGGATGCTGTTATTAAACCCTTCCTCTTCCTCAGTCCTCCTCCTTTCTCCTTGTCTCTCCTGCTCTCCTCCGCTTTTCCTCTCCTCCTCCTCCCTCCTTCTCTGTTCAGTCCTTCTCTTGAGCTAAACCTAAACTTCTTGAGCTGTAAATGTTTTGTGTCATGTGCAGCAGAAACCTTCGGCTGGATCCAACATGGCGTCCAAGCCCACAGCAGCAAGAAGTGATGTCACAGCCACAGGAAGTGTCTCTAAGGTCAGAGGGTCAGAGTGGGCGTGGCCGGTGTTTCTGGGCTGACAGGGCATTAGTGGATCTGTTTGGTGACTCTTCCCATCCTTCTTGTCCTCCTCATCCGTCTATCACTGTTGGCGGACATGTCTTTTGTGGACTATGGCTTCTCCTCCTCCCTCTCTTCTCTTCCTCTTCCCTTTCTCTACGTCCTCTTTCTCCCCTTTCTTCTCCTCCTCTCTCTTCTCCTGTCTCCTCCTCTGTCTCTCCTCCATCCTCTTTTTTTCTAAAGCCTGCTCCTGTCTTCTTTTTGGTCGCATTAAATTCAAGCTTTTGCAACAAATGTTGACTTTAAACAAATGTATTATGTCATAATTTTTGGTCTAAATATTTTGTGTTAAAGGCAGTTCATGATTTTTCATAAAGTTGCACGATGTAACTTTTCAGATGGGCTGTCTCTGCGTCCTTATCGCCGTAGAGACTTTAGAATGTTCCATAGTATGGCATTACACTTTAACCAGAAGTGCTACTACAAAGAAAGTGCAGTTTAGAGAATTTAGAGACAAAAGTGGGCGGGGCTGAATAAGTGTTATCATGATACTAAAATTCAAACTGGATTTCGATAATAAGGAACTCCATACTAATGAAATCGATACTGGAAACCAATTCAGATACACAGTGCACAGTGCAGCTTTAAATATTTCATAAACCTGGGCAGTGAAGGTTCAAATCAAACATGGATTATTTTCACAATCACAAAAAAAAAAAAAAATTAATTATTTTCTTTCTTAATGGGCTCGCCTTTTTTAAAATCTGTGTCTCCACAGATCTGACCTGTAACTTGGCCTCATTGTACCTTAAGTTCACGGTGATACTGCAGAACATTCCAGGCAAACCAATAAAATTTCCATGGAGACGAGGTGGCCAACCAGAAAAGTTACATAGTTCATCTTTAAAGTAAAGTAGATGTGAGTGCTGTAGGCCCTTAGCCGATTAATCGATGAATGGGTCAATGGAGCCGACCAAAATGTGCGTCACTCAGATAATCATTTTAGAGTTGAAGGAGAGGAGTGAGCTGAAGATTTAGTATTTTGTGGTGTTTCTCTGTAAAAAGTCAGATTAAACTCATGTTTCCTTGTACTTTTTTCTGTATAAATAATCGTTTTTGCATGAGCTCCCCCTGCAGGTGTAGTCTAGTGAGGGCAGTTTGGGTCAAATACACACTAATACAGAATAGTGTCAAGAGCTTTTGCCACGCCCTCTGTTGAGTCGACCAATTGATCGGCAGCATGTGTCTTTAGTCCTATAAGAGTTTGTGTAGTGGAGGACAGGCCTGTAGACACATTTGGACAAACGTGTGACATAAACATTTGTGAGTCCACATTTCTTGACTTTTTGTTTGTGACTAATCCTCAGACTAACCCTGGTCCAGACGTGACACTGTTCTCTCCTAAAGGCTGGTCCAAGGTAACTCTGCAAGGAGACTACATCTACTATTAATCTACTGATACTCTGTAGCTGATGTCATCAACATTCTCTGGTGTGAAGCTAACTGGAGGCACAGCTCTGTCTGAAGTTCCGTTACTCAATTTAGATTTAGTCTGAGCTTTGTTTAAACACAATCTGACCATAAAGATCAGGCGAGCTGGTTTGTGCTGTTAAACAAGTCCCTCTCAAATAACATTACAGTCATGAGCTAGCATTAGCATTAGCCAACAGTTTTTCAGTTAGTCACTCTCATCTTTTAAAGTTAAACTCCTTAACAGGACGCTTGGATTGATCACAGGCTCCTGAAAATGTGCTGATTGAATCGATTTTTGAACGACAGTCCTGGTTCAGTCCTGGCTTAGTCCTGGTTTAGTCCTGGTTTAGTCCTGGTTCAGTCCTGGTTTAGTCCTGGTTTAGTCCTGGTTTAGTCCTGGTTTAGACCTGGTTTAGTCCTGGTTTAGTCCTGGTTTAGTCCTGGTTTAGCCCTGGTTTAGTCCTGGTTTAGTCCTGGTTTAGTCCTAAATCCATGTTTTATTTTCCCTTGAGTTTTCAGATAATCTTAAAAATGTTTGGCAGCATTTGTCTCCATAGAAACTGTTAATCATTCCACCATAGACATACATCTAGAACACCCCCAGTGTGACGTCACTGCAAAGTACCAATATATTTGATCTTTTAATCTGCATTTTTGAACATTGCGGAAACATTAGCCTCTAAACATTCTGACATTTGGCTCTGTCTGTGTTTTAAAAATTTCTAACCTCCTTCACATCTTTGTCTTTTGTCAGTGTTTTTGAGGAAATATGTAGTAGTATAAGTATTTTTTTTTGTAGTATTAATATTTTTTACGTATTATTATTGGCACTACACATTTTCTAGAGAGAATTGGGAGAAAAATGCATTCTCTGATAACTGTTCCTTTAATGTTGTTTCCTCGTCACAAACGGACCTGGAGTTGTGTTTTGTTGCATTCACACATGTTTAACACACAAAACCTGAGTTCTTTTCTCAAACAGAAAACACTCTGTTCCACCTTGTGATGTCATCATATGGTAATACACCTTCACTATAATCATTTGGATCATTTCAGCCCTGGAACTGTCAATCTACTACTAAACTAAAGGTAAAAGGAGCTGTTCACTTAAACTACCACTTCATGACATCACAAGGTGGAACAGAGCATCTTGAGCTTTGTAGATATAGACAGACTAATAATAGTGTTACTCAAACATGTGTGAATGAAACAAAACACAACTTCAGGTCTGTTTTTGAGGAGGTAACAACTTTATAACATGGTTTGTGTTTCTGTGTTGGTTTTGAAACGGCAGACTTCTAATGGTCTTATTATCGTGTCTGCTCACACCAGACTCTGTAAAATACTTGTGTTTGGCTGTTTCCATGATGTTTGTATGTTTTTAGAGCGGTGCATCTGCTCAAGCCAAGTCCTCCTCCTCCTCAGCTTCAGAAACTAAAGTCGCCCCAAAGGTACCAAAGAACCGAAGAGGAACCATAGTTGTTTGTACATGTGGAACCTCTGTGCACTGCGCTTTGTCACAGCCTGGTGGTGGCGCTGTTGAGCTACTTCACACTTTAGCCGTGTTAATCTGCTCACAGCCGTAACTTTAAACACTGTCCTCCATCTTGTTTGGGATAAAAACCTGACATAGTCTTTGTTCGGTTTTCTGCATGTGGATTTCATATCTGCTTCTCTGCATTGCTCATCAGCGCTGGTGTTTTCAAACTCCATCTCGATACAAAAGGATAGACTCGATACACGATACCAAATCTGATGCCACGATGATGATAAAAAACACTCTCCATAGTGGTCCGTGGGTGTATACTAGTCTATGTGTCTTATACTAGTTCTAACACAGCTCAAGATCATTCTAAAGGTATTCAAGAAAGATGTCTGTGTAATCCCTCAGTTGTCCAGGTCTGATCCATAGAAAAAGATGAAATTTAAATCTGTCAACTGGATAAATTGTTGTAGGAGGGAAGATGTTTTACTGCTCATTCAAGCCGCTTCTTCAGTTCTGTCAAATTGTTAGAGGACAGTGCCTTATCTGACCAGTTGACAGATTTCAATTTTACCTTTTGCAATTCAGGAAAGGTTCATTTCTGTCCTGTCAATGGGAATTTTTTAGTACCAATACTTATGAACAATGTGTATCTAGTTTCGATACTAGTTTTAGTTTGATTTTTGATTATTTTGACAGCCCAAGTCAGGATTCATTTAGTTTCTTTTTGCACAACTTGAACACATTCTTCTGGTATTTTTCTTGCTTTGAGTTTGGACATTTTGAACTTGCATGTTTCAGTTTTGGTTGACTTCTTTTGAGCTTACGTAACTCCATTCTCTGACTGATCTGCTTCACCATCTTCTTCTCGTTGCTGTGCTTGACTCATAAACTTTCTGGGTCTGGTGGATTTGTTGATATGAAAAATGTTAATTTTTCATTTGAAGTATTTGCGTTTTTAGACGACCACTCTGGCCACAACTGTAAAAGCTGGAGAGGCAGAAACAACTAAACCAAGTACTACAACTACTACTACTACTGCTAGACCAACTAGTACTACAACTACTACCACTACCACTACTACTGCGTCAAAAACCCCAGCGACCAAAGCTCAGACGACCAAGGTAGAAGTTCATGTCCACAGATGGAAGATGTTTTGGTTTAGACCTGGGTTTAATCCTGGTTTAGTCCTGATTCAGTCCTGATTCAGTCCTGATTCAGTCCTGGTTCAGTCCTGGTTCAGTCCTGGTTCAGTCCTGGTTCAGTCCTGGTTTAGTCCTGCTTCAGTCCTGCTTCAGTCCTGGTTCAGTCCTGGTTCAGTCCTGGTTCAGTCCTGGTTTAGTCCTGCTTCAATCCTAGTTCAGTCCTGGTTCAGTCCTGGTTTAGTCCTGCTTCAGTGCTGCTTCAGTGCTGCTTCAGTCCTGGTTTAGTCCTGCTTCAGTCCTGGTTCAGTCCTGGTTTAGTCCTGCTTTACTCCTGGTTTAGTCCTGGTTCAGTCCTGGTTTAGTCCTGCTTCAGTCCTGGTTCAGTCCTGGTTTAGTCCTGCTTCAGTCCTAGTTCAGTCCTAGTTCAGTCCTGGTTCAGTCCTGGTTCAGTCCTGGTTCAGTCCTGGTTCAGTCCTGCTTCAGTCCTAGTTCAGTCCTGGTTTAGTCCTGGTTCAGTCCTGGTTTAGTCCTGCTTAAGTCCTAGTTCAGTCCTGGTTTAGTCCTACTTCAGTCCTGGTTTAGTCCTGCTTCAGTCCTGGTTTAGTCCTGCTTCAGTCCTGGTTTAGTCCTCATGTTCTTGTCTTCTGTTCTCCAGGTTCAGGTGGAGGTTCCTTCCAAAGTTCCAGCGACAAAACAGGTACAGACTCCTCTGCACCATCTTCTCCTCCTCTCTTCTCCTCTTCTCCTCTCCATGTCTCTCTTCCTCTCAATAATGTTGTTGTTTCTCTCCTCCTCTCTCCTCTACTCATCTTTCCTGTCTGCTCCTCTCCGCTCCCCGATAATGTTGTTTCTCCCCTCCACTCTCCTCCTCTCCTCGTCTCTCCTCCTCTCGATAATCTTGTTTCTCTCCTCCTCTCTCTTTTTCTCCTCTCTCCTCTCTTCTCCTCTCCCCTCTTCTCCTCTCTCCTCCTCTCAATAATGTTGTTGTTTCTCTCCTCCTCTTTCCTCTCCTTCTCTTTTCTCTTCTTGATAATGTTGTTGTTTCTGTCCTCCTCTAGGTCTGTCCTCCTCTGGACCCTCTGGATGCCTTGGCCTCTTCTCTTCCATCTGAAGCTCCAAAACGCCCTGAGCCCAAATACACAGGTCCTGAGGTCAAAGAGGTAACACTACTACTACTGCTACTACTACTGCTACTACTACTGCTACTACTACTGCTACTACTACTACTACTACTACTACTGCTACTACTACTGCTACTACCACTGCTACTGCTACTACTACTACACAGAGGGAATGGAGGACTTTTTATTCTTACTCAAGTCATATTATTTTGAAGTAACATTACTCTTACTTGAGTACAGTTTTTGCGTGTGTGTGTGTGTGTGTGTGTGCACGTGATAGTGTTCACATGAGAGTGTGCTCGTGAGTGCATGTGAGTGTGCATGTGAGACCATGCATGTGCATGTCCTGACTTTGTGCCGTTGAGCAGGGCGTGACGTCAGAGAAGGGCGTTCGAGTGGGAGAGAGAGAGGACACATTGCCTCCAGGATACAGACTCGAGGACATGGTCAGTGTAACCTCCTCTACACCCTCCTCCTCTGCACCGTCTGAGACTGTCCTCCTCTATATCCTCCTCCTATGGAGTCTATCCTCCTCTGCACATTCTGAAGAACCTGTCCTCCTCTGTACGATATGCAGTTCACTGCAGCATCTAAAGGGACAGTCCTCTTCTGCACCTTCTGAGGACACCACAAGGAATCCTCCTGTCTGCTCCTCTGGCTCTGCTCCTGTCTGCTCCTCTGGCTCTGCTCCTGTCTGCTCCTCTGGCTCTGCTCCTCTGGCTCTGCTCCTGTCTGCTCCTGTCTGCTCCTCTGGCTCTGCTCCTCTCTGCTCCTCTTGCTCTGCTCCTGTCTGCTCCTGTCTGCTCCTCTGGCTTTGCTCCTCTCTGCTCCTCTTGCTCTACTCCTGTCTGCTCCTCTGGCTCTACTCCTGTCTGCTCCTGTCTGCTCCTCTGGCTCTGCTCCTCTCTGCTCCTCTTGCTCTGCTCCTGTCTGCTCCTGTCTGCTCCTCTGGCTTTGCTCCTCTCTGCTCCTCTTGCTCTACTCCTGTCTGCTCCTCTGGCTCTACTCCTGTCTGCTCCTGTCTGCTCCTCTGGCTCTGCTCCTCTCTGCTCCTCTTGCTCTGCTCCTGTCTGCTCCTGTCTGCTCCTCTGGCTTTGCTCCTCTCTGCTCCTCTTGCTCTACTCCTGTCTGCTCCTGTCTGCTCCTCTGGCTCTACTCCTGTCCGCTCCTGTTTGATTCTCAAAATATTTTCAAAAATGCAGAATCTCTTAACGTACACAAAAGAATGCTCTTGATGAACTGGTTTTCCTGTGACAAATTGGTTGTTTTAAAAATCACAACAAACTCCTTCCACTACTACTGACATTACTTTTGTTTGTACTACTACCTCTACTAATACTGCATAATTACTCTTTGAACAGAACATGATTTAAAACTAAAATATAATATATAAATGTATTTTACATTTCAGGGTCCAGTCCCTGCAGACACCAAACCTGCAGAAGTCCCGGTAAGTGCTACTTTTCACAGTAATAATTCTACAAATATTATTACTACTGCTATAGACTCTGCTATTTATACTGCAAGTGCAGATATATTTGAAGTACTGCTCCTGGCTATTTGTTGTCCCAGCCTCTGCCACGCCTCTCCCCTCTCTCTCTCTCTCTGCATTTCCTTAAATATGTTTGTTTTGATCAGATTTAACTCCTGTGTGAGTGGGGCAAAGTACTACAGTATTTGTACTACCTGTATCAGGTTTAGCTCTTCAGTGTGAAGTATTCTTTGCAGTACTTTTTTAGTAGTTGGAATGTGCAGGGTGTCTCTGTGTTGACTCACTGTTTGGATTTTACTTGGGGAAGTGTGCCCTCTGCTGGGCTAGAGCTGCACCCACATTTGAGCTAAACTGAATAATAAAGAATAGTTTCATGTTCTTAAATCAAATCGTTGTAAGTCATCTCTTGGTAAAAGATTCTAAAGCGTTCATCTTTTAGTCTGTTGAAATATATAATCAAAGTCTAAAATGCTCATTGTAAATCCATACTGTGTTTGACAGAAGCCGATGAGCACAGACGATGCTCTGGATGTTCTGTCTTCTGGATTCCTCTCACAGAGCACTCCAGAGGTGAGAGCTTCAAACGACACGAGCAGATGTTTTATTATCAGAGATGGAACAAGAGCTCATAAGATAAAACTCACAGGAGGAAAATTATTTTGTGACTTTTTATTTTCCATTTTTACTTTTATATTGGACTAAAAAGTGTTAAAGAAACTGCATGTGTTACTTTTACGGTCTTAAAAAGGTTCTACTATCCCATCTGAGCCTGTGTGTCCAGAGCCTGAGTGTGCAGATACAGACACACGTTTGTCTCATTCTCATTTTATGCACAGGCGTCATGTGAAAAAAACCTCCAGATTTCACTCACTGAGCTCCAGAGGCTGCACTAGCACTGATTCATGATTGGCTGAGCAGCAAAAACATGAAATAAAACAGACATAGACCAAAACTGTGATTTAACTCCTCAGATTATAGATTATAATGATGTCATAATCTGGTCTGGTGAGATTTGTCTTGTTGCGTCCTGTCTCTGTTTGTCTCATGTGAGTTTTTTATTCTCAGAAGAAAGTGGAGACGATCGGCGCCGCGTCCACAGCTCAGACCAACTTTGCTGCCGCTCCCCCACCTAAGGTCAGAGTTTGAAAATTATAACTTTATTTAAAAGTGGCAGAGCTCACCACAGTCCAGAACACCTCCTTATCTCAGTTATTTAAATATATCACTTTTTATTTAAAGCTACAGTATGAAACTTTCTGGAGGTGGAAAGTCATCTGCATGTGTTCATAGAAATAGAAAATTAAAATTATAGTTTGGAATATTCCCTCTGGAGATAGATAAGTTTAATGTCATACTGTGGAATTTTCTAGCCAAAGGAACAACATTTCCATAGAAAAAAGTAGAAAGCCCTACTCCAGAACAAATAAGAGTCGGGTTTATGGAGATGCGAGCCCATTCACAGTGAGGACAATAGTAACAATAAAAACATCCGTAATGAAAAAAAACAAAACAAAAACATCATTTGTGTCTTAGTCTATTTTTTGGCCAAAAAGTTACATATTGGGGCTTTAAAACAGGTGAAGCTCACAAAAGTCTGACCAACTACAATAATGTAACAAAACAACTGAGTAAATAAACCCTCTTGTGTGTGTGTGTGCTTTAGAAGTCTGAGTCTTCAGCGCCCCCTGCTGATAAAAAGGCCAAACTGGACGTGGCCTCAGACAGTTTCTCTCTCAGCGCCGCCGTCCCAGCGGTGAGTTTGACTTTAAGGCTTTATTTTTATATGAGAAGAACAGATGACTCACTTTAGGTGTAGTACTGACAGCCTCTCCTCACTGTGGCCAAAGACCTGACCATATCCACAAGTTCTATGTGTGTGATACAACATGTGTTTGAGGTCCACTGTTCAGATGGAGATTTTGCAATGACTGGATATTTGTTTAGAGCAACTGAGTCAAATAAATACATTTTCTGTCTCAGGGCAAACCCTCCGCTGCAGCTCCTCCCAAGATGGCGCCCTCGTCTAAAGCTCAGGCCCCTCCAGTGAAAGCTCCCTCAGTATGTCCCGTTTAAATCTCATCTATCTATTTTTCTATCTATCCATCTGTCTGTCTATCTAACTTTTTGAGTTTTGTGGAGAAAAGGACTCACAACACCCTCTCCTCCTCCCTCTGTCCATGTGAACTGGATTCAATTCGGTTCGAGTTTAGAGAGAACCCATAGAGTACACACATTTAAACACAATCATGGACTCATCTACACTTTTATGCAACAAACTCATCTACACCTCATAAACACCAAACTCATCTACACCAAGCTCATCTACTGCTGGATCTGCCTCTGCCTCGTGTCATGTTGTTACTGCTATAAGTACATCTGTCCACTTTTTAATGCTCAGAATGTCATTTGTCATGTTGTTGTTGATAAACCCTTGAATCCTGAAAGTCTAATGTGCTCCTCAGATGGATGCAGATGCCCTCGGTGCTCTTGAAGACCTCCTCCCTACAGCAGAACCTCCCAAACCTGAAGCTCCACTCAGACCAGACCAGATAGTGAAGGTGAGGAGTGTTTCAGATCTTTTGAATGTGAGATCCAGGTTAAATCAAACCATAAATACCTGTGTTAGATTTGGTCATTCATGATGGAAATGTAGTTTTATCAGAGTTTTTAGACTTTGCTAATGGCTGTGTGGTGAGGGAGGGGCTAGGGGGTGTGTGGTGAGGGAGGGGGTGTGTGGTGAGGGGGTAGGGGCGGCGTGAACATTCAGATGCAGCCGAATGATTTATTGCGACGTTCCTGTTATGTTCTCATGACATTTCATTCTTCTCATTTCTATTTATTTATACAGTGAGAGCCCAAAGAGACTCTTTTTCATGAGTGCCCTGTTCAGACAAAACAGAACTGCATAGGTCCATGTGAAACAGGAAGGTCCTCAGTTCTCCTTTACTTATCATTGGAAAGTGTGAGCATTATTTCTGCCCAAAACTGATCAGTGAATGAGAGCATTCAATGAGTGCAGAAGTTAGTTTGGATGGAGGAGCGTTCTAACGAGGACCTGTGAAAACTTTGGTCTCACGCCTCAGCTAGGATCCATATACGCAGAAATTGGACCACAGTGTCCTCTTTAGGTCATGGGACAGTCTTTAGGACATGGGTCAGTGTCTTTAGGCCATGGGATAGAGTCTGTAGGCCATGGGACAGAGTCTGTAGGCCATGGGACAGAGTCTGTAGGCCATGGGACAGAGTCTGTAGGCCATGGGACAGAGTCTGTAGGCCATGGGACAGAGTCTGTAGGCCATGGGACAGAGTCTGTAGGAGCAGATGTGATTATAAATGTTTATCACCAGATTATTAAAGTGCATTAGTGGCACCACTCTATCCAGTTTCACATGTTCTTCCCATTTTTGGGAAGCAAAAAAGAGCTTTTTTCTCATTTCAGTTCTAGTGCTGCCAGTTTTTTGATGTAGACAATCATGAGATTTTGTATTAAAAATTCCCGTATCAAAGTTCAACAAACAAGTGAGATATTCAGACAGTCTATCAAGTAGTCCCTTATAAATAATGTCCCCTGATGGTGCGTTGTCATGGTTATTCTTGGGCTCTTGTTTATTTATGTTCAGTGGTGGATGTTTGTTTTGACTCATGTTGCTGTGATGTCATGTGACCCTCCGTCCCAGGATACATTTGGTGGACAGTGAAAGGATTCTCTTTATCTTAAAAACATTTAGTTTTGTTCTCTTCAGATGTACAGTGATGGGTTTGAAATTCATCAGGATTCGAGGGAGACATTCAGACCTTATTGATACTTTGCAGTGACATCATATGGGGGGGGGGGGTTTACATGTATCTCTATTGCGGAATGTTCAGCAGTTACCATAGAGACACAATGCACACATTAGCAAACACAAAACAGTTTTTCAGTAGTCTAAAAACTCGAGAAAAATACAAAATGGATTTAAAGGGCACATTTTTAGGAGCCTGTGATCAGTCCGAGCGTTCATGGTCCTGTTTAGGAGTTTGATTTTCAACAAAAAGGTGAGAGTGACTCACTGAAAAACTGTTGGCTAATGCTAATGCTAGCTTGTCACTCTAATGTTATTTGAGAGGGACTTGTTTAACAGCACAAATCAGCTCATTTGTTGTAGTTCAGCTAAATCAGTTCATTGTGGTCAGACTGTGTTAAAACAAAGCTCAGTTTAAAGTCTAATTTGAGACAGAACAGTGCCTGCAGTTAGCGTCACACCTTCAGGGAATGTTTATGACGTCAGCTGCATCAATATATGTCGTTATGTGTTTCAGGAGGCCACAGTGGAGGAGGAGGAGGGTGTGAGAGTGGGAGAGAGAGAGGACACACTGCCTCCAGAGTACAGATTCAAAGCAGAGGACAAAAACCTGCCCCCTCCCAAACCTGAGGTGAGAAGAAGGTCCAGAGGTCCTCCAGAGGTCCTCCAGAGGTCCTCCAGAGGTCCTCCAGAGGTCCTCCAGAGGTCCTCCAGAGGTCCTCCAGAGGTCCTCCAGAGGTCCTCCAGAGTCCAGACCAGGATCCTAACCAGACCTGGTTTAACCCTGAGGCTCAAATGCAGACTACATGGAACTTTTATTGTTTAAACTTTTAGACAAACATTCAAAATATATAATGTACAGAACCTGGAGGTAACATGATCTCTGCTCCCCCTCCTCCTCCTCTGTTCCTCAGCCCTCTCTGGACACAGCTGACGCCCTGGACTTCTTGTCAGGAGACTTCAGTCTTTCCACTGCACCCACCACACAGAGCGCTGCACCTGCTCCTGCACAGGTAACTCCTTCTCTCCTTCTTTCTTCTCTCCTTCTTTGCACAGTTGAATCACATGGTCTTGTCTCATGTAGAAGCCTGTGTCTGCTCCTCTGGATAAAAAACCTCGGATGGAGCCAGACGGATTCTCTCTGGAAGCTGGACTCACTTCCTCCTCCACACAGGTCCTGGTTCAGTCCTGTTCAGTCCTGGTTTAGTCCTGGTTTAGGCCTGGTTCAATGATAGTTTAGTCCTTCTTTAGCCCTGGTTTAGTGCTGGTTTAGTCCTGGTTCAGTCCTGTTCAGTCCTGGTTTAGTCCTGGTTCAGTTCTGGTTTAGTCCAGGTTTAGTCCAGGTTTAGTCAAGGTTTAGTCCATGTTTAGTTCTGCTTAAATCCTACTTTAGTCCTGCTTTATTCCTGCTTTATTCCTGGTTGAGACATGGTTTAGTCTGATTCTTGTCTGTTTTATAGAAAGTGGAGTCTGCTGCTGTTCTTCCGCCAAAGAAATCTGAAACAAAACCAACAAAATCAAAGGAAAAACCTAAAGACGTCACAGACTCTAGACCTGCGCTAGACCAGGTGAGATGCTCCTGTCTGCTCCTCTGGCTCTGCTCCTCTGGCTCTGCTCCTCTGGCTCTGCTCCTCTGGCTCTGCTCCTCTGGCTCTGCTCCTCTGGCTCTGCTCCTCTGGCTCTGCTCCTCTGGCTCTGCTCCTGTTTGCTCCTGTCTGATGTTTCTTCTCTTTCAGGGAGGATCCATGTCCCTTGATGCCCTGAGTGCTCTTGAAGACCTCCTCCCTACAGCAGAACCTCCCAAACCTGAGGCTCCACTCAGACCAGACCAGATAGTGAAGGTGAGGATTTATTCATTAATTTTAGCAGGAACAATGCCATTAGACAGAAAACAAGGAGGAGGGGCTGGGGTGAGGGCGGAGCAGGTTCAGTCCTGGCTTTAGTCTCGGTTCAGTCCTGGTTCAGACCCGGTTCAGTCCTGGTTTGTTCTTGTGTGTTTCAGGAGGCCACAGTGGAGGAGGAGGAGGGGGTGAGAGTGGGAGAGAGAGAGGACACACTGCCTCCAGAGTACAGATTCAAAGCAGAGGACAAAAACCTGCCCCCTCCCAAACCTGAGGTATGGCTCATGTCTGCCCCATGACCAGGAGGTTTCAGGTTCAAATCCCTCTCTACAGTCTGTATTGTTGTTGTGCCTTTGGCAAGAAAAATGTATTCTTTTTGGCAGTTGGTGTAAAAAGTCTTGAGAACCATTGATTAATACAAATCCTCTCTCCTCCTCCTCTTCTGCCCTTCCTCTCCTCCTCTTTCCTATGTTCCTCCTTTCTTCCTCTGCTTCTCCCCTCCTCTTCCTCCTCTGTTCCTCCTCTCTCCTCTGCTCCTCCTCTCTTCCTCCTCTCCTCCTCTGTTCCTGCTCTCTCCTTCTCTGTTCCTGCTCTCTCCACTGCTCCTCCTCTCTCCTCCTCTGCTCCTCAGCCCTCTCTGGACACAACCGAGGCCCTGGATTTCCTCTCAGGAGACTTTAGCCTGTCATCTGCTCCCTCCACACAGAGTGCTGCTCCTGCTCCTGTAGCTCCTGTACAGGTAACTCCTCTGCACCCCAAGTCCTCCTCTACACCTCTTTGTTTTTTCTCTAACTCTGCTCTTCCTCTTCTCCTCAGGCTGATGCAGATGCTGCTCTGGACGCTCTTTCTGGAGACTTTATGTCCTCCTCCTCTGCACCTTCCACTCAGGTGAAGTAATAAAACCACACCACCTTCCACTCATCCTCTCTTTCTTGTCCTCCTCCTCCTCTCTGCACCTCTCAGCTCCTCCTCTGTTCCTCTCTCCTTCTCTCCTCCTTCTCTCCTCCTTCTCTCCTCCTTGTCTCCTCCTTCTCTCCTTCTCCTCTCTGCACCCCTCTCCTCCTCATCTGCACCACTCTGTTACTCCTTTAACCCTCCTCTTCTCCTCCTCAGACTGGCCTTGATGCTCTCTCTGGAGACTTCCTTGCGGCTTCTGCTGCCCCCACAGTGCAGTCCTCCGCCTGCCCCCCACAGGCTGCGGTGAGAACTACAACACAAACATAATAAAAGAAATGAGTGATGATGTCACTCCTGGGTCAAACCAGAAACTTCACAGCTGATTTTTGCTTTGTTTTTGTTCCTTATTCATCAAACAAATGTGTTTAACCACAAACCATATTGAACATGTAAATAATGTAGTAATAATCTAGTCTAACAGGATTACCAGTATGTCCTCACTAACTGCTGCTCCCTGCTAACGCTAGCTTAGCCTAGTCTCTTACCTCAGCCTCCTTCGTGCACTTTCTGTCACAGTTATAACAATAGATCAGTGTTTCCGTGAATACAGGAGACTGTGGTGGTAAAAGCAACCTGGCAGTGCTGGAATGTAACAAAGAAAAAGTACTAAGTACTGTACTTAGTACAAGTATGTATTTGAGGTATTTGTACTTTACTAAAGTAAATTTTAAAGTGGATACGTTAACTTTTACTTTACTACATTTGAGCTGAAAAGGCTGAGGGTTTATTTTGAACATATTTGTATTTTGTGAAATCAGTCCCAAACAAATAATGAGAAGGTACAACATTTGTGTGTTCAGTTGGATGCAGAAGCAGACTTTGCCCTGGATGCCCTGTCAGACTCTTTGAAAGACATCAACCCCACGCCCCAACCAGAGCCCCCCATGCCCACGAAAGTCGTCAAGGTAACAGGGAGGGCATCTGACTCTCAGGGAGGGCATCTGTCACATGGGGAAAGCATGTGACACTGGGATACAGGAGGATGGGAGGACATCTAGTTTATTTGTGTATATTTTCAGGAGAAAAAGATAGAGGAGGAGCGTCTGATAAAAATGGGAGAGAGAGACGACACCCTGCCTCCAGAGTACAGGCCCACAGAGGAGGACCTCAAGGTACTTGTGATTTTGGACCAATCGAACTGAAATTAATTTTGAATACATTTCTGTTTTGTGATTTTCAGAAAATGAAGGAGAAAAGTAAAGTTCCCGAGTCTCCCAAAGAGGTGAGAGATGAGGCTTCACCGCGGCGCAAATGAGTCCAGTTTAAATTTGTAAAATTCACCCAATTTTGATTTTTTTTTAAAAGGCGATGGACGATGCAAAAGCTCTGGACCTTTTGGCAGGAGACTTCTCTACACCTGTCGCTCCCTCTGCTCCTGCTGCCCCCTCTGCTCCTGTCAGCTCCGTGGCCTCTGCTCCTGTCTGCTCTGCCCCCACAGACGCAAAGAAGGTCAGTGGCAGAGTGGTTAGCCCTCACACCTCACAGCAGGGCCGATGCCAGAGTTTTTTTTATTGTGAAACTAAACTATATTTTTTTTAGAATTGTTAGTAGCTGCAAATATGAATCAGAATAATCACTTATACTGGACTAAACTCAAACACAGTCAAACCAGGGACCTTCTTGCTGTGAGGCGAGAGTGTTAACAAGTTTGACAAGTCAAATATTGAAATAGTTGTTAGTTGCAGCCCTACAATTGTCACATTTAATGACCTATTGATACTTTGCAGTGACATCACGCTGTGGGTGTTCTACATGTAGGTTTATGATGGAATGTTCAGCAGTTTCCATGGTGACACAATGCAAACACAGGCTGATAAGTTTTAAGAACTGAAAACTATAGAAAAAAGACAAAACAAATTTAAAGAAAATGGGAAGGTAAAAATTTTGTAAATTTTACACAAAACGGCGAGAGTGACTGAAAACCTGTTGGCTAATGCTAGCTAGCTTGTGTCTGTGATGTTATTTGAGAGGGACTTGTTTAACAGCACAAATCACCTGTTGTAGTTCAGCTCAGTCAGTTCTTTATGGTCAGATTCTGTCAGTATAAACCTCAGATTAAAGTCTAACTTGAGTAACAGAGCTTCAGACAGAGCAGTGCCTACAGTTAGCTTCACACCTCTTGGGAATGTGTATGACATTAGCTGCAAAATATCAATAAACCAAAGTTCTGTAGAAAAGTGTCCGGCTGTGCGGGGTAAGGCTCAGATCTGGTCCTTGGGTTTACATGAGGCTGGGTCAGATGTAGAGGACATTCTTTATTAGGATATTATTGATAATTTATGTGTTTGTTTATTTAATTATTTGTTTATTGTTTTGTTTTCAGCCAATGGCGAGCAAAGTTCTGGACTCTCTGTCTGACACACTGCTGCCCGATAAGCCCGAGTCAAAGAACGAGAAACCCAAGGTACAAATGTGCTCTCATTAAAACTTGACATCACTGTAGGGTTGTTGCCTGGATCCAGACTCCACTCTCCTCTAAGACTTTGTGAAGAGTGAGTCTGGGCACTGCTGAGTCTGACCGAGTTCAAATGAGTGTGATTGACAGGTGGATTAGTCAATCAGGGACATGCATGGTCCATCTGTATCAAAACAAACATGGCTGATTACAAGGAAAAAATAAAGGACAAAAATCTCACAGGGGATGGAGAAACATGGAGGATGACTGATGTCAAAATATAAATACAAAAATATACAAATATAAATACAAAAAATAAAAATACAGACACATTTAAACCTGATGCTTACTCAAATAATAATACACAGATAATTCCTCAGTATGGACTTTAGTATAATAAAATATCCGGGTTCATCTGTCCACTTAAAATGGTGTGTAATATTCGGTATAAAAGGAGTGGCCCTGTTGTAGCGCCCCCTGGTGTAGAGACCAGAACTAACCCTGACTCTGTTTCAGGCTAAGTCCAAGTCCAGGTCCCGGTCTAAAGTAAGACCCGCCTGCATGGAGTGGACTCTGTCTCTAATATGTCTTTAATATCATGTGGGCATATGTGTGTAAATATAAGTATGTGTTTATATGTGTTTATATGTGTTTTATGTTTTGATCTCGTCACGGCGACTCCTCTACTGTGGACAGAGGGAGACTGATGCTGCATGTCTCTAATATGTCTTTAATATCATGTGGGCATATGTGTGTAAATATAAGTATGTGTTTATATGTGTTTATATGTGTTTATATGTGTTTATATGTGTTTATATGTGTTTATATGTGTTTATATGTGTTTATATGTGTTTATATGTGTTTATATGTGTTTATATGTGTTTATATGTGTTTTATGTTTTGATCTCGTCACGGCGACTCCTCTACTGTGGACAGAGGGAGACTGATGCTGCATGTCTTGTCATTTTTACTTTTGGGCCAAGTGTTTTAAATCACCTGCATTTTTAGTATTATTTTGTATATTATTTTATTGATAATTTAATTTTTATATAATATTGTATTCATTTTGATGTATTATTTGATTTGCTGTCACAGACCAGATGTTGGCACAGCACAGTAATCCAGCACACACTGAATGCTACATTTGTTTTAAGTTGTGTTTTTGAGAGGAATGATCTGGGACTAGTTTTGGGCGGAGTCTCCTCACCTGTTGCATGGGATTTATTCATGTATTTATTTTGATGTAGTTGTTCTTTCAAACAGTGAAAAGCACAATGTGCATTATTTTCAGAAATATTAAAATACACTTTTGTTTGTTGTTGTTGCAGAAGCCTCAGGCAGAGGGCCTGCCCTCCTCTCAGCACAGCTCTGACATAGTGCCCACATCCACAAAGAAGAGCTAGGTACTGCACCCATCACTGCATCCGTCACTGCACCCGTCACTGCACCCGTCACTGCACCTGTGTATTTCTTCTGTTACATAAGTAGGCCTACCTGCATGAGTTTTAGTGTTTTGTTTTTGCTGAAAGCAGCAGTAATAATCACAGACCCTCTACTGGATTCTTCTTTCACTCCACACTGGTGGTGGTGAACTACTCCATTAGCTACAGATGCCCTGGGACAGACTGACAGAAGAGAGGCTGACATACAGTCTATGTCACTGTCAGCACCAGAAATGGCACTACTACCACTACTGCAACTATTACCTTATCTACCAAACCAGGGCTGGTTCTGTGCTGTGCAGGAGTCACAGCAGGGCCAGAGAGCCAGCACCAGTCAACAAACCAGCCCAGAACCGGCTCTATGAGTAGAACCACTGCAGCTGATGCCTTCAGTGAAAATGGATCAGACAGATTCATATATTGGTCTAATTGTGACTTGGTTTGGTGGATAGTACCTGTGCTCGATATTTATCAGTTTCACATCAGTGGCAGTTTGTGAAGAAAAGTAGAAAACAAAAAGTTGGAAAATACTGAAAGTGTTGGCTCTTGTTTAAATTATAGTTGCTAGGTAACAGTTTTGTAATTACCTCATCTGTTGCATGTGTCCAACCAGGAAGTGAAATTTTAAACTTCAACAAAATTGCAAAACTAGAAAAGAGTAGGCAATATTCCCTGAGTCAAATATTAAATCTAATGATGCTTCTGTCTCATTTTGAACTCTCTGTCTTTCCTGCAGGTGTGTGGACCAGCGACTCTGGATGAATTAATAAAAAGTAAATGTATTTTTCTAATGTTGACAATGTTTGAGTTTCAGATGTAGATATGAATTAATAACAATCTTTTGCACAAGTCTCTGCAGTTTTATGGGGTCGACGAACCAGGAAAGAGTGAATTATGTAAAAATTAACAGATGTGTTTCAGACGGAAGAGAGGAAGATAGAAAGAAAGAGAGGGTGGGGGTAGAATGGTAGAAAGACTGCAAAAAAGGTATATTGAAAAATTAAATTTGGGTGTTTTTGAGTCATTGTGTTTATGAAGTTTTTTGAAATATGATTTAAAACTGATAAAAAATTATAATATTTACCATTGGAGAAGGAAATTTCCTGAATGAAGCTAGAAATAAACAAAGATGTACAAAAAAACAAGAGAGATAAAACTAAACCTCAAATGAACCTTGTCTTGATGGAGATGTTGTTATTATTATTGTTTCACCCTGGAATGTGCCACGTACAGCATTAAATTTCAAACGCATATCTCCATGGAGACGAGCACAAGACATCAACGGGTTTCAGGTCAGATCTATGGAGAGGCAAGCCCACACACAGAACGAATGTATGTCGTTCAAGTTATTTTTTTAAGCAATATCATCTGTAATTGAATAAATGTAAGTGGATATATTCAAAGCATACTGTGGAACATTTTAGGCAGAGGAATTACTTCTCCATGGAGACAGGTGAAAAGTTACTCACTGCATCTTTTAAAGGACCTATATTACACAAAGTTCACTCTTGCGACGTTTAAGCCATGATATAATGTTACCTCTTCAAAAACAGACCTGGAGTTGTGTTTTGTTTCATTCACACATTTATTATTAGTCTGTCTACATCTCCAAACCTCAACATGCTCTGTTCCACCTTGTGATGTCATGAAGTGGTAGTTTTCAAGTTAACAGCTCCTTTTACCTTTAGTTCAGTAGAGATTGACAATTCCACAGCTGAAATCATCCAAATGATTCTAGTGAAGGTGTATGGAGTTTAAAAACACAGCGGACCACTTCCTGTTTGGCCATATGACATCACAAGGTGGAACAGAGCTTTGGAGATGTAGACAGACTAATAATAAAGTGTTACTCAAACATGTGTGAATGAAACAAAACACAATTCCAGGTCTGTTTTTGAGGAGGTAATAGTATTATAACCCAGATTAGAAAATAGACTAATATGAGCACTTTAAAATGTTTCAAATTCAAATCTCAAATATTCCTTTTTTGCAGTGCAGCTTGGATTTGAGTCAAAGCTTTAAGAGTTTATGAAACAAATGTTAAACACAGGTGCCATAGACATGCTGGGGGTGGAATGATTAAGGGGGAAAAAAAAAGAATTGTGTACAAAATGTCAAATGTTTTGGGCAGATTTGGTTTGGAGTTTTGACACTATAAGAGTCCAGTGTGGTCCAGTGCCTTTGGGATGAGTGATGAATGAACTTGTGTGCAATTTTCCATGAAAGTGTACAGTTTACATCTGATTTTACCAACGCAAAGATTCACAAACCCTTTTCAAAATATCACCTTTTATTTTCTTTTGTTTAGTCACAAGTCCAGACCAGTAGCAGAGATAACAGAGCAACGCAAAATCTGCATGACTTAAAATGACATCAGCTCTGAATTCTAGTTGAAATGTAACAAATTTTTAATAGAACTGTTTATTCATAACGGCAATATTATTTTTAAAGAGGGGGTATTCTGCAAAATCGATTTCATGGAGCTTTCTACCATGTTATACAGTAATGTTCCCTCATCAAAAACATGCCTGAAGAGGTTTTAGATGTCATCCATGCAGGTTTGATTAATTTAGCGATCTTTCCCCAGGCCCCATTCATAAACTCCTTACGGTTAGCAGTACTTCATCACCCACATGTCTACATCACTCATGCTCCCACGTCACAATTCTCCATAAATATATAAAAACATGATACAAAACTGTGCACTACAACTTGACAAACCTGATGTGATGTGCAGTAGTTTCATTAGTGGGATGCAACTGATTGTGTTGTGATAGTGCTCTGAAGAGGGAGTGACTTAAAATACCCCCTCTTTAATACCCCATAGAAGCAAAATACTCCCTCTTTAACCATTTTTAGGACATTTTTGACTGGTTTCCGTAGGCCTATTTGTTTCTTGAGTAAACCAGGGCCAAGTCCAAACTTGGTAGTGGCATAAACAATAAATAAAGTCATTGTAAACAGTCCAGCTGCATATGTAGAGAGTGTGTCATTTTAAGCCTGAAGTGGGTGTATTTGTCACAGTGAGAGAGGCTGAATGTACTGCATATACTGCACTGTAAAAGGACTGTCCAATCTTTGTGTTTGTGAAGAAATCAGGAGCTTCAATAAAGATGTGTAAAAGCTAATCACATGTCCTCTTGTTCTTGATGCAGTAGTAGTAGCAGCAATACTAATAGCAGCACTAGCAGTATTAGTAGCAGCAGCAGCAGCAACGTAGCAGTAGTAATATGAGCAGATTCAATAAAGACATGCAAAAGCTGGACTCTTGTCTTTGATATATTTGTGTATCGGGGTTTGGGGCTGATGTAAAGACAGAATTACAGCTGGGAATTCAATCTTCAACCTCTTCAAATAAAACGAGGGGTATTTGGATGTTTTGGAAGTAGTAGTGGCAGTGGTTGTAGCTATAGTAGTAGTATAAGTAATAGCAGCACTAACAGTAGTACTATTTGTAGTACAAGCAACAGCAGTAGTAGTATCATTAGTAACAATGGCAGCAGCAGTGGTAGCAGTAGTAGTAGTAGTTTTAACAACAGTAGTGATAATATTAGTAGTAGTACTAGTGGTAGTATTGTTAGTAGTAATAGTAGTAGTAGTAGCTGCAGTAGTAGTAATGTTGAGTTATAAAACACTGAAGGCTTCGTGCCTACCTGCCGTGGCACATGTGGTGTTCATCTTGTGACTGTACAAAGAGCAGAGCTGTTCTAAAAGGTCATGTGAGGTCAGGGTCAGACATGTTGCTGATTAAAGGACTTCAATGAAATGGTAGTTTTGAAATTCTAATAATTATGCAGGAAATGTCGCGCTCCTCAGACGGAGGTGTGGAGAAGGACCATGCGGCTCTGGGTTTAATGCTTCTTCTGTCTGTATTTTGTTCTGAAAGACATCCATCTGTGACATTTCTGACGACATTCAAACAAGAGACGAGCAGCTTTTCACTGTCCCTGTGAACACTCGGAAAGGCCACACGTCTCAGTGATAAGATGTGGACTGCGGAGGAGAGGAGAGAAGAGTAGGGGAGAGGAGGAGAAAGAGGAGAGGTGAGGTGGAGAGGAGGAGGAAAAAGGGGGAGCATAGGAGAGGACGAGAAAGAGGACAGGGTGAGGTGGAGAGGAGGAAGAGGAGGAGGAGAAAGGAGGAGGAGACATGATCAGAGATGAGCAAAGAAGGGGACGAGAAAGAGGAGAGGTGGGGTGAGGAGGAGGAAAATGGAGGAGCAGAGGAGCATAAGAGGAGGAGATGTGACCAGAGAGGAGCAAAGGAGATGAAGGGAAAAGAGGAGGAGAGCAGAAGGAAGAGTAGATGAGGAGAAGAGAGGAGAGGAGTTTAGATTTTTTCTCAAGATGAAGTAGATCTGTGGAGCTTGGTCCTGGTTAGAACCTATCCCTCACATCTCCTCCTCTCTTATCCTCTCTTTCGCCCCTCTGTCTTCTCCTTCTCTTCTCTCTTTACCCTTCTCTCATTCCTCTCTCTTTCTCCCTCTAACTCTCTCATCCCTCTCCTTTCGTCTCTCTCTTTCTCCCTCTATCCTCCCTCCTCTTTCCCTCCTCTTTGTCTCCTCTCTCTCATCTCTAAACAAACAGTGGTCTCTAGGTGATGGTGTTTGCTCATGTCACATGACCCGCTCCCTCCCCACTCTGTGTCTGTGCATGTAAGTGTGCATGTGCATGTGCATGTGTGTGAGCATGCATGTGAATGTGTGTGAGCGTGCATGTGAGTAAACCGGGGCCTTTCTCTTCTCAAGTGTTTGTCTCATTTAGCCTCTTTATAATGAACTCCACACTGCAGTCCATAACAACAAGAGACCACAGGGACTCCTCTGATCCTCTCTTCTGCTCCTCTGATCCTCTCTTCTGCTCCTCTGACCCTCTCTTCTGCTCCTCTGACCCTCTCTTCTGCTCCTCTGACCCTCTCCTCTGCTCCTCTGACCCTCTCCTCTGCTCCTCTGCCCCGTTCCTCTGTTCCTCTGCCCCACTCCTCTACTCCTCTGCTCCTCGGCCCCTCTTCTTTGCTCCTCTGACCCTCATAGTTACATTTCTCTGTCACATTATGGTAAAAACTAGGACTAAAACAGGACTAAACCACAAGAACTAAAACAGGACTAAACCAGAACTATACCAGGACTAAACAAGGACTAAACCAAAATGCCCCTCCCTGAACCACCACCTTAACGTGGTGGAGGAGTTGAGCACCCGAATGATCCTGTGAGCTATATTGTTGGGGACTTCATGTCCCTGGTAGGGTCACCCATGGCAAACAGGTCCAGGGGTACGGGTCAGACCAGGAGAGGTTCAGAAGCCCTTTATGATGAGAGGAAAACCAAGCTATGTCACCCGGACCAGGGCCCCACCCTAGAGCCAGGCCTGATGGCTTCAATGAATCAGGACCTGCAGCAGGCACTGGGGCAGTTTGCAGCCGAGTGTGAAGCAGCTGGGATGAGAATCAGCTCCTCCAAACCCAAGGCCATGGTTCTCGACCAGAAAAAGGTGGTTTTCCCTCTGCAGGTGGGTGGGGAGTCCTTGCCTCAAGTGGAGGAGTTCAAGTATCTCGAGGTGACGCGGTCGCCAGTGACCAGTTAATCTATGTTCCTACTCTCACCTATGGTCATGAGCTCTGGGTAATGACCGAAAGGATAAGAGCGCAGATACAAGTGGCCAAAATGAGTTTCCTCAGTCACACAAGAGGAGCTCCTCTGAGCTGAGGTGGCTCGGGCATCTGTTCAGGATGCCCCGTGGATGCCTCCCTAGGGATGTTCCGGGCATGTCCCACCAAGAGGATGCACCAGGGACAACCCAGGACACCCTCTTGGCTGGCCTGGGAATGCCTTGAGGTCCCACAGGAGGAGCAGGAGGACGTGTCTGAGGTGTGGGAAGTCTGGGAGGCTCGGCTTAGACTGCTGCCCCAGTGACTCAACCCCGGATAAGTGAAAGAAAATGGATGGATTAACCAAAACAGGACTAAACCAGAACTATACCAGGACTAAACCAGGTCTGAACCAGGTCTAAACAGGACTAACCCAGGGCTAAACCGGCCTGTGTCCTTGTTGTCATTCTCCTCACTCTAAAGTTGTTCCTATGGTGAGAGCACGTGACAGTCATCAGGAACAGTGGCAGCCCGCGGTTTACACTTTTACACAAGAGCACATTTCTCTCTCTCTCTCTCTCTCTCTCTCTCTCTGTCGCTCTCTCTCTCTCTCTCTCTCTTTCTCTCCAAATGAGCCAAATCGCTTTTTAAAAATCCTCTTGATTGATCTCTTCCTGCTCCTGTCATCACGTGACCGCGGGCTGCTGACGTAACTGCGTCGGAGCTGTCCGCCGTGCTGAAACTGAACTCCTCGAGGACCTGTGTGTCAGATGCCCAACCGTCCTCCTGTACCCCGGTGTGTCAGATGCCCTCCCGTCCTCCCGTATCCCCGTGTATCAGATGCCCTCCCACACCCCTACCCCAACATACTGTGAATCAAGATTTTCGGATAAAAAAAATCTCTTGCTCCGCACCGTGAAGTGATGACGTTCCAGCAGTTGTTTTTGCGGGATATTTTTAGCCCGTCTCTCCCATCCTCCTCCTCCCCCCTCCTCTTTTCTGCCTCGCCTCCCTCCCTCCTTCCCCACTCTCCCTCTCCCCCTGTTCATCCTTCTTTGTTGTTCCTCTCTCTTCCTTTCCCCAACCCTTCCTTTTCTCTCCCTCTCCCCCCTCCTCTCTCTCTCTCTCTTCTGTTACTCCCCCCTTCTCACTTTTTCTATCCCTCTCCCTCATCCCCTCATCCCTCTGGTGTCGTGCGTCAAGGGATCAAGGGGTATCTTCCTTCTACCTCCTTCCCCTTTCTCTCTCCTCTGTTTTTCTTTCCACCCGCTCTCCCTCCTTTTCTCACCCCTCTCTCTCCTCTGTTCCCCCTCTGATGTCCCTCGCTCCCCTCCGTCTTCTCGCACTCCTCCTCCTCCCCTCCACCCCCTCTCCCTCCCTCTCTTCCTTCAGAATATCAGACCTCTTGCGGATCAGGGGAGACGGCAGATTGACGTCAGAGCCACCGTAGTTTTGACGTGTGCCGCCCCCCCTCCCTCCCCGCGCGCCCCGTCGGAGCTCAGACGCACAGACGCACACTGTCACGCACAGACGCACACTCTCGCGCGCTCCTCAGACGGACTCCGTGATCCTCTCTCCGCGTCCACGGTACCGACATCTGCTTGTGACACCGGACCCTCTGACCCACCCGCGTCCCCGCATCTCCACCCGTGGGTTCGGCTTCTCTCCGGGTCTGTACCGCTCTCTTCTCTCCGGGTGTGACCGATGGAAGCGCGATGCTTTCCCGCACTCGTGTCGCTGCTCCTCGCCTCGCTCTCCTTTCACTCGGATGCCCTGTCGTACGGGGACCGACAGTACCTGAACGAGTGGGCCGTGGAGGTACCGGGGGGGCTCTCCGTGGCTCGTGCCCTGGCCAAAGAACTGGACTACGACCTGGTCCGACAGGTGAGTCTGTTTCCAGCACGAAACCCGCACACACGAGCGTAACACGTCCGTAACACGAGCGTAACACACAGGCCTCACGGATCAACAAGTAGCAGCGAATCAGCGATAAGTTAAATTTAATGTATGTTTAAGATCAGCAAATGTGGCATAAGCTTTTATTTTTATTCACACAGGGATACAGGAGGATGGGAGGGCATCTGACACAGAGATGCCCAGGAAAAAAGAGGATGGGAGGGCATCTGATACACAGGGATACAGGAGGATTGGAGGGCATCTGACACAGAGATACAGGAGGATGGGAGGGCATCTGACACAGGAAAAAAGAGGATGGGAGGGCATCTGACACACAGGGATACAGGAGGAGTCACGTGTTATTGCCACCTGTTGATTCATGGTGTGTAGTTGTTGATGTTGTGTTGTGCGCATTTGTGGGTTTGACATTTGGAGACTTCTTCTGAAAACACCAGAGAAGTGACAGTGACAGAGAATCCTGACTCTGCTCCGTCTGAGAAACTGACAAAAGCTCACTGCGTAATTTTCCCGGTATTTAGCACGTATGTTGGAGTACTGTTGCATGTTGGAGTACTGTATTACTGTATTATATTCGCGCGTACGGTAAATGTACAGAAAATGGGGTTGGTTCGTATCAAATGTCCCTGTTTGTCTAAGGCCATATAAGATTTCCTTCATGTCCACGTCATCGGCAAAAAAAATAATTAAACTCGTGAAACAGGTCACGCGCCCGCGTGCACGAGCCTCCTCCTGGGCGGTGTGTGATGTGGGGCTTTTATGACGCGCGCGCACAAACGGTCATTTCCCGGTAAACAGGCCGTGTTCACAGTGTTTGCTCCCGGAAAACGAGTGTCTCTATCCAGGGAATGTACCGTCATATTTTTGAGCCCGGATATGCTCCTGTCCTGTCTGCAAATCATTGACAGACGGACAGATGGGTGCACGCGCAGAGACACACGAGCACGCGCAGTGAATGTAATTTGGGCCTATTATAAACAAACATGGTACTTATTTAATATTTGTATTATTCAGCAGATTAAACAGGATCTTTATTCATGTATTTACTAATGGTATTAGTGAGACAGAGACTAACAAGGAAAACTAAATATATTTAAATCAGCCCTATGGTTAACAGCCACATCAAATAAACAAACCATGTTTGTTTAACTGTTCCTAAGTCTAGGTCTTCTCTTGGCCTCATGTCTTTTCGATGCGCCGCTGCTAATGATTGGAATTTGGCTCAAAGCTCACTTAAACTGGACTCCTTCATTTCTCTTTCTGCTTTTAAATGTAAACTGAAGGTAATTTTTCAAGACATGTGTAAATGTTTTACTAATGATACGAAAGGAGATTTTTAGTGACAGATGTAAATGTTTGTTTTATATTTTAATGAAATGATGCGAGTCTAATTGTGTTAACTCCCCTTCCCTTGGCTGCTCTGGCATGCCCAGGCCGTCATTGTAAATAACAATTTGTTCTTAATGTTTTGCCTGGTAAAATAAAGGTAAAATAAATAAATATCAAATCAGTAACATATGCAGCTTTTTACCATCTAAAAAACATTGTAAAAATCAAAGGTTTACTGTCAAAGCCAGACGTAGAGAGACTTATCCATGCATTTGTCTCCAGTAGGTTAGACTAATGTAACAGCCTGTTCACTGGCCTCTCCAAACGAGCCTTAAGACAGAACAGTACATACAGAACACTGCTGCTCGGGTCCTGACTAGAACCAGGAAGTGTGAGCACATAAATCCTGTGCTCAGGTCTCTGCACTGGCTCCTGTGGCTCAGAGAATAGACTTTAAAGCAGCTCTGCTTTTGAACAAGTCTCTCCATGGACCAGCACCATAGTACATCTCTGACATGTTAGTGCCATATGAACCATCTCACACTCTGAGGACTTCAGGGACCGACCTCCTGCTGGTGCCCAGAGTCAGGACTAAACATGGGGAATCAGCGTTTAAGTTTTACGCAACTAAAACCTGGAACAATCTTCCTGAAGATGTGAGACAGGCCTCTACTTACAATGTTTAAATCCAGACTCAAAACAGTTCTGTTTATCTGTGCATATGACTGAAACTGCACTCTACCTATATAGAATAGAAAAGAAAGTACTGCCATTTAATGTGGAAAATCACATTTAATTGTGGTATCGGAATTGGTATCAAGTATCGAGTCTGTTACTTACTATCCAAATGTAGTTTGAAGTTTTAATATCGTGAACACTAGCCTGAGCTTGGTTAGACATAACTGATTATTGAGCAGAGATTTGTGGTGATTGGATGTTGTGTTGTTGTTGCCGACGTTGTTGTCATGGCGACACCTTTGTCCTGATGTGACTCTGACGTGAACATAGAAAAAAAATACATCCTTCAATTTGTGAATGGCTAAACAAAACAGAATAAAGATCAAACCAGCTGCGCTCTCAGAGCCTCACAGCCAGGAGGTCTCCAGTTCCACTCCCTGTACATGTGAGGTCTGTCTGTAGAGTTTGTATGTTCTCACTGTGTCTATTTCTTCCGGTTTACCTCATAAACCTGGAAAATGCATAAAAATCTCCAGCTCCTCTTTGGGATTTAGACTATATGAAACAAACTTGTTGGACTAAAGACACGAGTTGCCAATCGATTGGTCAACTCAACAGGGGGCGTGGCAAAAGGTCTCAAAACTATTCCATATTGCTGTGTATCTGACCTAAACTGCAGGGGGAGCTCATGCAAAAACAACTATTTATGGTGAAAAACTAGGTAACAATGTGCTTATACAGTATCAAGTCAGGTTAAACTTGTGAAACATGAGATTAATCTGACTTTTTACAGAGAAATACCAAAAAAAATACCAATACCATTCAGCTCACTCCTCGTTTCTTTTATTGTCCCATGGAAAGCCTTCAACTCCAAATAAAATGATTGTTTGACTAAGACACATTTTAGTCGACTCATTCATGAACTAAACGACTACAGCTCTAATTAAATTATTCAAATTTTAAATGTGTAATATCTTGTTGTTTTGTTGATTTTTTGTTGCCAAATTAAATATGAAAAGTTCAGTGTCATATTGTTTTGTTGTTGCCAGATTGGGGCCCTGGATGACCACTACCTTTTCAAACACAGACGACAGCCGAGCAGATCCAAACGCAGCGCCGTGCACATCACCAAGAGACTGTCAGAGGATGACAGGGTGAGCACTACAAATACTACTACTACTACTACTACTACTACTGCTGCTGCTGCTACTACTTTATATTAATGTGTGTTTGTATTTTCCTTTATGGGATCTATCAGATGTTTTAGATAACAAAATTTCTTCTGTCTTTAGCTACAAATCATGTGGTGTGCAATGTTTTTATGATGTGAAACCAGCACTGTCTCAAAAGGAGCTGTCATAGTCTACTTAAGTTGCATTTGTGAGGTGTGTAAAAGGCTGTGGTATCTGAGAGTCAACTGGTCATACAGTAGATTTTTTAAAATGATTTTCTAGTTTGCCAGAAAACATTTTTACATTGTTATATATGGAAGCTGGTGGAAGGCTTTAGTGTGATAGCTCTGTAAAAACAGTGTAAAAGTGTGTGTTTCCTTTCATATTGTCATTATAATATATATATATATATGAAATGTTTATGGCTGAACCAACCATGTTCAGTGTTTGTCCATAAAGCTCCTGTAAATATTCTGCTTTCTCTCATGTTGTGTCTGAATATATGAAGTGAAGAAGTGAAGCCAGATCAATGCACTCACTGAGTTTCTTGTGATCTGGACAGAATGGTTTTGTTTACTGTCACTGCTTTTCTTTCTGCACATTCTTCTACTTGACGTTTCCCATATCGTTTTGTCCATTCATTCTGCACTACTTTCCTAAATTTTATTGATTTGTGAGAAATAGTGGAAATACCTTGTTAATTTTAACTCCATGCCCTGTCTCACCTGTCCCTCACCTGTCTCTCCCCCACTCCTGTCTCACCTGTCCCTCACCTGTCTCTCCCCCACTCCTGTCTCACCTGTCCCTCACCTGTCTCTCCCCCACTCCTGTCTCACCTGTCCCTCACCTGTCTCTCCCCCACTCCTGTCTCACCTGTCCCTCACCTGTCTCTCCCCCACTCCTGTCTCACCTGTCCCTCACCCGTCTCTCCTCTCACTCCGGTCTCACCCGTCTCTCCCCTCGCTCCTGTCTCACCCGTCTCTCCCCTCGCTCCTGTCTCACCCGTCTCCCCCCTCGCTCCTGTCTCACCCGTCTCTCCCCTCGCTCCTGTCTCACCCGTCTCCCCCCTCGCTCCTGTCTCACCCGTCTCTCCTCTCGCTCCTGTCTCACCCGTCTCCCCCCTCGCTCCTGTCTCACCCGTCTCTCCCCTCGCTCCTGTCTCACCCGTCTCCCCCCTCGCTCCTGTCTCACCCGCCTCTCCTCTCGCTCCTGTCTCACCCGTCTCTCCCCTCGCTCCTGTCTCACCCGTCTCTCCTCTCGCTCCTGTCTCACCCGTCTCTCCTCTCGCTCCTGTCTCACCCGTCTCTCCTCTCGCTCCTGTCTCACCCGTCTCTCCTCTCGCTCCTGTCTCACCCGTCTCTCCTCTCGCTCCTGTCTCACCCGTCTCCCCCCTCGCTCCTGTCTCACCCGTCTCTCCCCTCGCTCCTGTCTCACCCGTCTCCCCCCTCGCTCCTGTCTCACCCGCCTCTCCTCTCGCTCCTGTCTCACCCGCCTCTCCTCTCGCTCCTGTCTCACCCGCCTCTCCTCTCGCTCCTGTCTCACCCGCCTCTCCTCTCGCTCCTGTCTCACCCGCCTCTCCTCTCGCTCCTGTCTCACCCGTCTCTCCTCTCGTTCCTGTCTCACCCGTCTCTCCTCTCGCTCCTGTCTCACCCGTCTCTCCCCTCGTTCCTGTCTCACCCGTCTCTCCTCTCGCTCCTGTCTCACCTGCCTCTCCTCTCGCTCCTGTCTCACCTGCCTCTCCTCTCGCTCCTGTCTCACCCGTCTCTCCTCTCGTGCCTGTCTCACCTGTCTCTCCTCTCGCTCCTGTCTCACCTGCCTCTCCTCTCGCTCCTGTCTCACCTGCCTCTCCTCTCGCTCCTGTCTCACCCGTCTCTCCTCTCGCGCCTGTCTCACCTGTCTCTCCTCTCGCTCCTGTCTCACCTGTCTCTCTCCTGTCTGTCAGGTGCTGTGGGCGGAGCAGCAGTATGAGAAGACCAGGAGTAAAAGAGCCGCTCTCAGATCAGATGTGGACAAGCTCTTCACTGACCCCATGTGGAATCAACAGTGGTACCTGGTAAGTACTACCACTACTGATACTTCTAATACTATGAATACTACTACTGTACTGCTGCTACTACTACTACCATTCAGCAGCCCCATGTGGGGACTATTCAGCAGTGATACCTGGGAACTGCTTCTACTACTAATAGTACTATGTATACTACTACTGTAGTGCTGCTGCTTCTACTGCGATTCAGTGACCCCATGTGGAGTACAACTACTCTAACACTACAGATATTACTAATAATATGAATATGTAGAGAAGGTGTTAGCAGTGGTCATCTCAATACTGTTTTTGTAATGGAGATGGTGTAACTCCAAAAAACCTTTTAAATTTATTGTTCAGCCAAAACGTCTATCACCAAAACAGAGTCCAGATGAAACAGGTGAAAGCTTCTCTGCACAGACACTCTCCTGGACACCGTCTCAATACTATAAATACTAGTGCTATTACAACTACTCCTACCACTACTAGTTTTGTCTGATTTTTCCTGTTGTTTGATTTTCCTGTTTGTTTTTATGTGTAGGCAGCACGGTGGCTGAGTGGCAACACTCATGCCTCACAGCAAGAAGGTTTGGTTCGTCACATGAACGCCCTTCGAGACAACAGTTGTTGTGATTTTGGGCGTTACAAAAATAAATGAATTGAATTGAATTACTACCACCACCACTGTTCCTGCTGCAGATGTTTGTGGACTGTGATGGTTGTTGTTGTTTCTTTCTGTCAAACTGATGTTACTTAAGTTGATTACTCTGTGGTTAGCATACTTTCTCTGTAGTACTCTGTAGCAGGATTGTGGTATATGGGGATAGTACCCTGGTATACTGTAGTATATGTTGCAGTTCTGTGGTATGTGAGGTAGTATTATAGTATACATAGTACTGTAGAATACATAGGAGTATACAGTGTGGCTGTGAAAAGAGGATCCAGAAGTCTCATTTGTTTAATTGAGAGACAGAGGGAGACACAGAGAGAGAGAGAGAGAGAGAGAGAGAGAGAGAGAGAGAGAGAGAGAGAGAGAGAGAGAGAGAGAGAGAGAGAGAGAGAGAGAGATGGCTGGATATGTCAGGGTTTTTTACATTTATAGAATGGAGGGATGGAGAGAATGAGGATGTATGGATGGACTGATAATTGACAGCTTGTTTCCTTGCACCTGTCTCTGACCTGAGCAGCTCTGACCTCATTGAGAGATAGAGTAGATAGAGAGATAGATGGAGGGATGGAGGGATAGAGGATGTGTGGATGGATAAATGGTTGATCGACTGACTCAGTGTTCTGAACTTATGGAGAGATAGATATGAACAGAGGAATATATATATATATATATATATATATATATATATATATATATATATATATATATATATATATATATATATATATATATATATAGATAGATAGATAGATAGATAGATAGATATAGATAGATAGATAGATAGATAGATAGATAGATAGATAGATAGATAGATAGAGAGAGAGAGAGAGAGAGAGAGAGAGAGAGAGAGAGAGAGAAATAGATGGTGGGATGGAGAAGTGGAGGGATGGAAATATAGATAGAGGGATAGAGGGACAATGATGTGTGCACTGTCTGTGACCTGAGCAGTTGTGACGCAGAGGAAAGTCAAACTGTGAATCATCTCCTCTCTCTATATTACATGCTGCATTAGCATTAGCTCGAGTATTAGCATTAGAGAGGTGAGAGATGTCAAAAAGTTAAAAAGTTAGCTGTGTAAGATTTAGCCCACCCCCACTCTGAGCCTGTGCTAGCTCCACTATTGCTCTGATTCTGACACCACACGGTGAGACTGAGGAAGTAATGTGGAAAATTATTTTTGGGCCAATGAGCACCGGCCATTGAAAACAACAAGACACCATCTTGGATTCACCTTCCAGATTTGATTCCATGAATGAGAGTGACAAATGTCTGTACTGACACACTACATTAGGATTAGCACAGAGAGGGTACAGTGATGTGAACCTGGACTAAACCAGCACTAAAGCTAGAACTAAACCAGGACTAAATCAGAACTAAGCCAAGACTAAACCAGGACTAAATCAGAACTAAGCCAGGACTAAACCAGGACTAAATCAGAGCTAAGCCAGGACTAAACCAGGACTAAATCAGAACTAAGCCAGGACTAAACCAGGACTAAATCAGAACTAAGCCAGGACTAAACCAGGACTAAATCAGAACTAAGCCAGGACTAAACCAGGACTAAACAGGACTAAATCAGAACTAAGCCAGGACTAAACCAGGACTAAATCAGGACTAAGCCAGGACTAAACCAGGACTAAATCAGAACTAAGCCAGGACTAAACCAGGACTAAATCAGAGCTAAGCCAGGACTAAACCAGGACTAAATCAGAACTAAGCCAGGACTAAACCAGGACTAAATCAGAACTAAGCCAGGACTAAACCAGGACTAAATCAGAGCTAAGCCAGGACTAAACCAGGACTAAATCAGAACTAAGCCAGGACTAAACCAGGACTAAATCAGAACTAAGCCAGGACTAAACCAGGACTAAATCAGAACTAAGCCAGGACTAAACCAGGACTAAACAGGACTAAATCAGAACTAAGCCAGGACTAAACCAGGACTAAATCAGGACTAAACCAACACTAAACCTAGAACTAAACCAGGACTAAATCAGGATTAAACCAGGACTAAATCAGGACTAAACCAGGACTAAATCAGGACTAAACCAGGACTAAACCGGGACTAAATCAGGACTAAACCAGGACTAAACCAGCACTAAACCTAGAACTAAACCAGGACTAAACCAGGACTAAACCAGGACTAAACCAGGACTAAACCAGGACTAAATCAGGACTAAACCAGGACTAAACCAGGACTGAACCAGGACTATGGACTATGTCTAAATAAAGGCTAAATCAAACATTATAAACAGTAGGCCTAAAGGCTGTGGTTCATGATCAGAGCAGAGAATGATTCTGTCTCAGTGACTCATCCACCTCCTCTCTCTATCTCTTCACCACTCACTCACTTGTCTGTCTCTCTTTCTCTGTCCCCATCTCTCTTCCCTCTCTCTTTTTCTCTCCTCCTCCTCCTCTTCCCCTCTCAGTTTTTCTCCCCCTCTCTCTCCATCTTCCCCTCTTCCTTTAACCCTGTAAGTTCCCTCTTTTTTCTCCATACTCTCTTTCCCTCATTTTCTCTGGTTCTCCCTCCCTCTCTCTTTCTTTCCTCCTTCTCTCCTCTCTTTCCCACTCTGTCTCCCCATCTCTTCTCTGCAGCTGTGTTTGTTTGTTTTGTTTTACATGATAATTCTCCACTAAATGATGCTGCAGCCTCCTCCCTCTCTCCTCTTCCTCTCCCTTCTTTCACCCCCCCCCCCCCCCCCCCCCCCCCGTATGAGTCATCCTCCTCAGTGACAGATGCAGAGCTGTTTGAACCAAAAGAATAAAGTGATACGACTTAAGTCCTGTGGATCATTACGTTATAATTTGCACATTTTGAATCATAATCTAAAACAACTTAATAAAAAAAACAAGTATGCTGACTTCCATAGTGGTATTGGTGGAGGTGAAAACGGGGGTAGATTGTCTATGTGAGTCTCGCTTACATGGAGGAGGAACTTACATAATGTTTGTATGGAAGCTGTGCTGGTCATTTCATTTAATAAAATGATAATTCAATTGTGATAAAATGGTTTTCTCATCAGGACAATCAGGGTTAAACTCACAGGTGAACTGAAAAAGTGAAATGGAGGTTTGTGACTGAGCCGAGTCTGAGGTGTGACTCATTTGCAGAGGGTGAGGAAGGAGGCAGCGGCCATCTTAGATCAGGAGAACAGAAACACACTCACATCTACACATGGATATTTCACAGAAACGAGATGCAAGTATCAGACTGATGTGAAACGAAATGACTGATATCCTTATTTGGACGTTCACAACAGTTGCTTGGATTAGGGTTAATCTTCAAAACATTCACAGTTTTATTTACTGTTTAATTCTATGCCCACCTCTAATGAGAATATTCACATCAGAATGACTAGTTTCTCTGGTTTCTTTTTTATTTTGTCTCTTTTGTTCATTGTAAAGTTGTGGTCTGAGAGATTAAATTATGCTAAATTCAAGGTTTTATTGTCATTGTCATAGAAAACAGAAAAGAAGGTTTAGAGCATCACACACTGCAGACTTTTGATGTGAAATGCAAAAGGTGCAAAAAGGATCATGTAGAGCAGGTTAATACAAACATTTTAAGATGAGAATTACAAACCTGACAACAGCAGTCACAGAGAGGGGAACCATGCGTTTTCAATATAAAGTGAATTGGAGCCAGAGTCGATGGAGCCAGAATCGCGCCCATGCTCACTTCCTGTTCAGAACATGGCAGCTAGCATGTTAGCTATGTCCATTTATATAAACAGTGTACGGCTGCACCAGAGGGATTGCAAAGTGTTTTGTGCATAGATAAGAATAAGAGGCTTTCAGCCTCCTCAACAGTCCTTTTGTGTGGCTTTTGTTCGATCATTGTTCACTCTTAATCTGGTCTTAGTCTGGTCTTTCTGGAGTCTTGGAAAGCCCTTTACACCACTGTGGACTTAGATAAGACTTGGTCCAGATTTGAGGGTCTAAATGTCACAGAGAAGAGATTGGAGCCAGCGACCTTTACACAGAGAGCTGATAACACTTTTCAATTTAAGTTTTTTATTATAGAGAGGGTCATCTGCTGAGGAGAGAGAGAGGAGGAGCAAAGGAGGAGAGGAGGGGGTCAGGTAAGCAGAGAGGAGGAAAGTAGGGTCTCAGAGGAACAGAAGAGAGGGTCAGATGGAGCAGAAGATGCAGAGGAGAGGGTCAGATGGGGCAGATGATGCAGAGGATGTACAGATGATGCAGAGGATTCACCCAGTGCCTTTTCTGTCTTGCAGCAGGACACTCGGACCTCTCCCTCTCTTCCGAAGTTGGACCTCCATGTGATCCCTGTGTGGCAGAAGGGAATCACAGGGAAGGGAGTGGTCATCACGGTGCTGGATGATGGACTGGAGTGGAACCACACGGACATCTACAGCAACTATGTGAGAGGGGAGGGCATCTGACACACAGGGAGAACATCTGACATCCAAGGAGAGCATCTAACACACATGGAGGTTATCTGACAAACAGGGAGGGCATCTGACACACCGGGACATTTCAGAACATGTTAGAAGCTTTTACACAGTATAAGGCCTCATGGAGACACGGGGAGGGCATCTGACACACAGGGAGGAAGGGCATCTGACACACAGGGACATTTAGGTGACCCTTTTAGAATTAATATTTTTCAATCCTGTTTGTTTGTCAGCATGGGGAAAGGTGGAGATGTTGTTAAAGCAGAAATGGGCGGGGACGCTGTTACCACGGAAATAGGCGGTGGATGCTGTTGCCATGGTAACGCTAATAGAGAGATGGAGCCTAGCGATGGAGCAGAGCAGAGGAAACAGGCTCAGGCAGTAACGCACAGACACAAGGGAGAGAGTGGACCACAGTCAGAACAGGATTAGAACATTCAAACTTTGTAACTGTTCCACTGCTTGTCTCCATGGAGATTTTTTTTTTCTTTGCCTAAATTTTCCACACTACGGCATTAAACTTGTCTATCTTTCATTTGTTCCAAGTACAATTCTCTTAAATTCTGTTTGCTTAAATCCATTGTTATGGGGCAGCAACAGCTAAAAAAGCAGAGAGAACTACATAGACCATAATCCTTTGCTCTCTTTCATTGCAGACAGCATGAAGAAATAACTGTTAATGGGCCATATTAGGTTATGTTCTGATCTCTGTTGTAATGTTTCTTCATCACAAACAGACCTGGAGTTGTGTTTTGTTTCATTCACACATGTTTAACACACAAACCCTGCAAATTTAGGCTGAGTTCTTTCAAACAGAAAACACTCTGTTCCACCTTGTGATGTCATTAAGTAGTAAAAATGCTCCACTGTGTTTTTAAACTCCACACACTTTCACTAGAATCATTTGGATCATTTCAGACCTGGAATTGCCAATCTCTACTGAACTAAAGGTAAAAGGAGCTGTTAACTTGAAAACTACCACTTCATGACATCACAAGATGGAACAGAGCATTTTGAGTTTTGGAGATGTAAACAGGCTAATAATAAAGTGTTACTCAAACATGTGTGAATGAAACAAAAGACAACTCCAGGTCTGTTTTTGAGGAGGTAATATATAACATGGCTTAAAGCTCACAAGAGTCCAATCTTGTGTAACATAGGACCTTTAATAAGCATTTCTTCTTTGAATTATGCCCAAAGTCTTTTGGCTTAAGGCATTTTAAAAGGAAAAAGTAACATTGCTATAAATATCGTACCGTGATATGCATGTCGTGATAATATTGTACCGCAAGATTTGTTACATCCCTATTTTTAATGTGAGTTGGCTTGCCTTTCCACAGATTTGACTTGTAACTTTGCTCGATGGTGTCACTTGGTTGACTCAAAAGAGATAGATAAATATAATGCCATACTGTGGTACATAGCAAGCAACAGCAGCTCAATGGAGAGAAACAGGTGGCCAAATCTTCTAAGGAGGAAAGTGCCATAGTGCAGCTTTAACATGCATTACCCCTGTACCACCGGTTATTGATCGCATAATAGATTTGTCCTGATTGTTTTTGTTTGTTTGTTGTTTATTTTCAGGACCCAGCTGCGAGTTACGACTTTAACGATAACGACCCCGACCCCTTCCCTCGATACGACGCCACCAACGAGAACAAGTACGTCTCAAAGAGATCATACACTCAAAAAACATACACACTGAAATCTAATATGCAAAAAACATACACAGTAGGATCATATAATCAAATCTAACATGCGAAAAACATGCACGAAAAGATCATACATGCAAAAAAGATACATGCTAAAAACATACACACTAAGATCATACACAGTAAAAACATACACACTGAAATCTAATATGCAAAAAACATACACAGTAGGATCATATAATCAAATCTAACATGCGAAAAACATGCACGAAAAGATCATACATGCAAAAAAGATACATGCTAAAAACATACACACTAAGATCATACACAGTAAAAACATACACACTGAAATCTAATATGCAAAAAACATACACAGTAGGATCATATAATCAGATCTAACATGCAAAAAACATGCACGAAAAGATCATGCATGCAAAAAAGATACATGCTAAAAACATACACACTAAGATCATACACAGTAAAAACATACACACTGAAATCTAATATGCAAAAAACATACACAGTAGGATCATATAATCAGATCTAACATGCAAAAAACATGCACGAAAAGATCATGCATGCAAAAAAGATACGTGTTCTAACTATGTGTGTGTGATTTAGACATGGGACGCGTTGTGCCGGAGAGATCGCCATGCAGGCCAACAACAACAAGTGTGGAGTGGGTGTGGCCTTCAACGCCAAAGTGGGAGGTGAGGAGCGCTGGCTTAAAGCCTCATTTTACACTGGAAATACTGATGTATCTCTAATATGTACAATATCAAATATCGCAGCGTCCGCATGTATCGTAAAGTTGTGATAGTATCGTATCGTGAGCCATGCATCATGAATCTATTGGATTCATGAGGGACCCTGCATGCTAGCCTGTTCTCTGTGTCTTAAAGCTAATGCTAACTTTTATAAAGGGCCTATACTATGCTACTTCCTGATCTATGTTATAATGTTGTTTCCTCATCACAAACAGACCTGGAGTTGTGTTTTGTTTCATTCAAGTTTAAGTTAAGTTCTTTTCTCAAACTGAAAACACTCTACCTTGTGATGTCATGTGGTAATACAGGAAGTGCTCCATTGTGTTTTTAAACTCCATACACCTTATTCTAACATGTGAATGAAACAAAACAACTCCAGATATGTTTTTGATAAGGTGACAATATTCTAACTCAGGATCAATTTTGTGTAATAAAAGACCTCTACAGCGTAAAATATACTGGTAAAATACACAACATATTAAAATTCTAGATTACCTGATTGTTTTTATATGTAGATTACTTACTTATTACAGTTTGTGGTGTTAATATTTTCTATGCCTCAAAGTTAGCATTAGCATTAGCATTTAAGCACAAACATCTCCCGTTGTAAGCATACGTGTCCACTGCCTTATCTTTAAGTATTTATCTGTTTAGCGCAATTGACCAAAACCTGTCGTAACGGTGCGGATAGGACCAAAGGATGCAGACCAGAGCAGTTTTAACAGTGTTTATTTACAGCGGTGAAAATGCAGTCTTTAAACAGGTCACAAGAGCAGGTACAGGAACCGGGGAGCGGGAGACGGGTCAGGCGGGTGCGGTGCAGGTAGAGGCGGGCAGGACAGGACCAGGACGGGGATAGAAGCAGGTGCGGTACCAGGGCGGGCGGAGCAGACGAAGACCAGAGCGGGGAGCGGGTGACAAACCAGAGACCAGGACCGGACAGGAGACGAGACGAGCAGGAGACGAGACGAGCAGGAGACGAGACGAGCAGGAGACGAGACGAGCCGGAGACGAGACGAGCAGGAGACGATACCGGGACTGGAACGTGGCGGCAGGAGCTGGGCGAGTAGAGGCAGGAATGTTTTACACGCGGACGGTCTGGCACCGAGTGTAGACTGCCAAGCCTTCTTGTACTCAGCAGCAGGTGGTGGTGATTAGGCTGATGCACCCCAGGTGTGCACGGGAGGAGTCGGGCACTCCACCCAGCTCCAGACACACAGGTAGGGGAGGGGGAGAGAGCACGGGAGGACAGGGAAAACTGACATCATGACAGTACCCCCCCCCTAAGGTCCACCTCCTGGTGGACCCCCAGGCTTGTCAGGATGAGCGCGGTGGAAGTCTCTCACCATGTCGGGATCCAGAATGCGTGCCCTGGGCACCCAGGATCGCTCCTCCGGACCGTAACCCTCCCAATCGACGAGGTACTGGAGGCCCCTACCACGGCGACGAACGTCAATCAGGCGGCGGACGGTGAACGCCGGGTGGCCGTCAATGACTCGGGCGGGCGGTGGGGGATCGGCCGGAGGGCACAGGTCGCTGGTCCGGACTGGTTTAACCTGGGAGACGTGAAAGGTCGGATGAATCCGGAGAGACGGGGGTAACTGGAGGCGCACCGCCGATGGATTTATGATCCTCAGGATCTTAAACGGTCCCAGGAATCGGGGGGACAGCTTACGGGAGTCCGTCTTCAGCGGGACCGTCTTGGCGGAGAGCCAAACCATCTGGCCAGGTTGGTATACGGGCGCCGGGACACGGTGGCGATCGGCCGTCGCCTTAGTGCGCGCTCCAGCCCGAAGAAGGGCCGCCCTGGCCTTCTTCCAGATCCGGCGACAGCGCTGGAGATGGCGCTGAACAGACGGGACGGCGAGGTCCCTCTCCTCCGTGGGAAAGAGAGGGGGTTGATATCCCAGCGATGCCTCGAAGGGGGACATACCAGTGGCGGAACTCACGAGGGAGTTGTGAGCGTATTCTATCCAGGGCAGGTGAGTACTCCAGGTCGCGGGGTTGGCGGAGGCTGTGCACCGTAGGGCCGACTCCAGGTCTTGGTTGGCCCGCTCCGTCTGCCCATTAGATTGTGGATGGAACCCGGACGTGAGGCTAACCGTGGCCCCCAAACCGTCGCAGAAAGACCGCCATACCTGAGAGGTGAATTGGGTCCCTCTGTCGGACACGATGTCCACCGGGATGCCGTGGAGTCGGAAGACATGACTGGTCAGCTGGTCGGCAGTTTCTTTGGCTGTGGGGAGCTTAGGCAGGGCAACGAAATGGGCGGCCTTGGAGAAGCGGTCCACAATGGTGAGAACCACCGTGTTCCCCTGGGAAGGGGGAAGGCCCGTCACGAAGTCCAAGGCGATGTGGGACCAAGGGCGACGAGGAACTGGGAGAGGATGCAAGAGACCAGAAGGGGGTGAGTGGGAGGCCTTGGCCCGAGCACATACCTGGCAGGCGGCGACATAAGCCCGGGTGTCTGTGTCCATCGTGGGCCACCAGAAGCGTCTCCTGAGGAGGGAGAGAGAGCGACCGGCACCAGGATGGCAGGCGAAACGGGAGGCATGGACCCACTGGAGCACCTGAGACCGGACAGAATCGGGAACAAACAGTTTATCTGGAGGGCCGTTACCTGGGTCGGGGTCGTTGGTCTGGGCCTCTCGGACGGTGTCCTCGATATCCCAATGGACCGCGGCCACCACACACGAGGAGGGAATAATTGTTTCTGCGGTGACCGGGCTATCCTCCAGGGCGAACTGGCGGGAGAGGGCATCGGGTTTGACGTTCCGAGATCCGGGGCGGTAGGTGAGGAGAAAGTTGAAGCGGCTGAAGAAGAGGGACCAACGAGCTTGACGGGGATTGAGGCGCCTGGCGGACTGGATGTACTCCAAGTTTTTATGGTCGGTCCAGACGATGAATGGTTGCTCCGCCCCTTCGAGCCAGTGGCGCCACTCCTCCAAGGCCAGCTTTACGGCAAGGAGCTCCCGATCCCCCACGTCATAATTGACCTCGGCCGAGGACAATCGCCGGGAAAAGAAGGCGCAGGGACAGAGGCGGTTGTGGGGGTCGAACCTCTGCGAAAGCACGGCCCCCACTCCCGAGTCGGAGGCGTCGACCTCCACGATGAATTGCCGTGAAGGGTCGGGCTGGTGCAGGATGGGAGCGGAGGTAAATAGTCTCTTAAGCTTCTCGAAGGCTGTCTGCGCCTCAGGAGACCAGGCAAACTGCAAAGCAGGAGAGGTGAGTTTAGTTAAGGGCGAGATAACCCTACTAAAATCCCGGATGAAACGTCTATAAAAATTGGCAAAGCCGATAAATCTCTGGAGCTGTCTCCGGCTGGTAGGAACGGGCCACTCAGTGACAGCCTGGATCTTTTCAGGGTCAGCTCTTACTTGGCCCCGCCCCACAATGAAGCCCAAAAAGCTGACCTCCTCTGCGTGAAACTCGCATTTCTCAGCTTTCACGAACAGTTTATTCTCGAGGAGGCGCTGGAGAACCTGGCGAACGTGCTGATGATGCTCCTGGGGGGACCGCGAGAAAATCAAGATGTCATCCAAGTAAACAAAGACGAATCGGTTAAGGAAATCACGGAGCACATCGTTGATGAGGGCTTGGAATACGGCAGGGGCGTTGGTGAGACCGAAGGGCATAACCAAGTATTCGAAATGTCCCAGGGGTGTCTTGAAGGCCGTCTTCCATTCGTCTCCCTCCCTGATGCGCACCAGGTGGTACGCATTCCGCAAATCCAACTTGGAGAAGATGGTCGCACCGTGGAGGGGCGTAAATGCCGAGTCCAGTAAGGGAAGCGGGTATTTATTCTTTACAGTTATATTGTTCAGACCCCGGTAATCAATGCAAGGCCGCAGGGATTTGTCCTTCTTAGCCACAAAGAAGAACCCCGCTCCCACGGGTGAAGTGGACGGGCGGATGATTCCGGCAGCCAGGGACCCACGGATATAGTCCTCCATTGACTCGCGTTCAGGTTTAGACAGGTTATATAGCCTGCTAGATGGTAGTGGGGCACCCGGCAGGAGGTCAATGGCGCAGTCATATGGGCGGTGGGGCGGTAAAGAGAGGGCCTTGCTCTTGCTAAAAACCTCCCCCAGGTCGTGATATTCAGCAGGCACCGAGGACAGATTGGGGGTGTCTGGGGACGGATCAGCGACAGGAACGGACCTCCCGGCCGGAGGGAGGGCGGACCGAAGGCACTTGGCGTGGCAATCGGGACTCCAGCCCGAAACTCCGCCCCTGGCCCAATCGAAAACAGGGTTGTGGGCGCGTAGCCAGGGGTAACCAAGGACCAGAGGAGAAGCGGAGGAGGACAGGACATGAAACTGACGGTTCTCTTGGTGGTTGCCGGACAGAATCACGGTGACAGGTTCTGTGATGTGAGTGATGTGCCCCAGAAAACGTCCATTGAGCCCCTGGGCATTTAAGGGGCGTTCGAGGGGCTCCAGGTAGACCCCGAGCTGCTCCGCGACTTGGGCATCAATAAAGTCCCTCTCAGCCCCGGAGTCGATAAGGGCGGAAACGCATAAGGTCTCTGTGCGAACGCACAGGGTGGCGCTGAGCCGCAGTCTATTAGAAGAGTCCAGGATGTGTTGCTCGCCCACCAGTACTCCCAGTGCTACTGGTGGGCCCCCCCTTTTGGCCGAACTGGGCAAGTGACCACATAATGTCCGCGCTCACCGCAGTAGAGGCAAGCCCCGGCCAGACGACGCCTCCGTTGACGCTCCTCGGCCGACACAAGGGTCCTGTCGAGTTGCATGGGCTCATCCGGCGGGGGCGGGGCAGCGCGTGGCTCCGGCGGAACCGGTGACCGGCGTCTCTCTCGGCGACGAGCCCGTAGGCGGTTGTCTATACGGTGAGTGAGGGAGATGAGGGTCCGCAGGTCGGGGGGTTCGTCCCGGGAAACCAATTCATCTTTCAAAGTCTCGTTCAGGCCCCGCACAAACACAGCCCGCAGCGCGCTGTCCGTCCAGTCCAGCTCCGCCGCATGTGTCCAGAATTCAATGGAATAATCCGCTACCGTCCTGGAGCCCTGGCTGAGAGTCAATAACCGGGAGGCAGCATTGTCCTGGTAGTGCGGGTGGTCAAACACCAGCTTAAACGTGGACACAAATTCATTAAAATCCAGGCTATCCACAGACGTCTTCATTAGGCGCGCCTCTGCCCACTGGAGAGCTCTGCCCCGGAGTAATCCACATATATATCGGATCTTGGTGGCCCCCGAGCTGAAACGAGAAGGGCATTGCTGGAACATGAACTCGCACTGGAACAGGAATCCGCGACAGAGGTGAGGTTGTCCAGCATACGGCTCCGGATCCGTGCCTCTCGGCTCCGGGAGGCATGGTGGCGCTCCAGCTGCAGCAGGCGGGGTGACGAGGAGCGCGGCCACCTGGTGGTTAAGCTGTGCCACCTGCTGGGACAATGTCTGATTTAGCTCCAATAGAGTTCGAATGGATTGTTCGTGCTGACCCAGCACCGCCTCGGGGTGAGAGTGCGTGAGGCGGCGCGTCTGGTCCGGATCTGAGCCTGCTTGGTCCATAGTGGCCAGACCGTTCTGTCGTAACGGTGCGGATAGGACCAAAGGATGCAGACCAGAGCAGTTTTAACAGTGTTTATTTACAGCGGTGAAAATGCAGTCTTTAAACAGGTCACAAGAGCAGGTACAGGAACCGGGGAGCGGGAGACGGGTCAGGCGGGTGCGGTGCAGGTAGAGGCGGGCAGGACAGGACCAGGACGGGGATAGAAGCAGGTGCGGTACCAGGGCGGGCGGAGCAGACGAAGACCAGAGCGGGGAGCGGGTGACAAACCAGAGACCAGGACCGGACAGGAGACGAGACGAGCAGGAGACGAGACGAGCAGGAGACGAGACGAGCAGGAGACGAGACGAGCCGGAGACGAGACGAGCAGGAGACGATACCGGGACTGGAACGTGGCGGCAGGAGCTGGGCGAGTAGAGGCAGGAATGTTTTACACGCGGACGGTCTGGCACCGAGTGTAGACTGCCAAGCCTTCTTGTACTCAGCAGCAGGTGGTGGTGATTAGGCTGATGCACCCCAGGTGTGCACGGGAGGAGTCGGGCACTCCACCCAGCTCCAGACACACAGGTAGGGGAGGGGGAGAGAGCACGGGAGGACAGGGAAAACTGACATCATGACAAAACCTCATCAAGATCCAGTTGGACAGGAAGTGGTGATGGGGGTGTATATTTGTATAGTGGAGTACGTATTTGTGGTGTTGTGCAGTTATTTGCATGCTGTATATTAACACCATACCTCACAGTTTTATACAGGGATTCATATATTGTATATTAACAATACATTGTTGTGGTGTTATACAGAGATCAGCATGCTTTAAACGTTCTATATTACACAACAGGGACTCATGTGAGCTTTAAACCACATTATAATTCTGTTACCTCCTTCAAAAACATACCTGGAGTTGTGTTTTGTTTCATTCACACATTTATTATTAGTCTGCCTACATCTTCAAAGCTCAAAATGCTTTGTTTCAGCTTGTGATGACAGCTCCTTTTACCTTTAGTTCAGTAGAGATGGACAACTCCAGGGCTGAATGATCCAAATGATTCTAGTGAAGGTGTGTGGAGTTTAGTTTTCAGTTTGAGAGAAGAACTCAAAATAAATATGCAGGGTCTGTGTGCATAGATCATAAAATAGCTTCATATGGCCCTTTAATGACTGTGTCTATTGTTGTTGCATAGGTATTCGTATGCTAGACGGGATAGTGACCGATGCCATAGAGGCCAGCTCCATTGGGTTTAACCCTGACCATGTGGACATCTACAGTGCGAGCTGGGGCCCCAACGATGACGGCAAAACTGTGGAGGGTCCGGGCAGACTGGCCACTAAGGCTTTTGAGTACGGCATACAGAAGGTACATATATACATATATATATAAATATATTTTGTGCATTTTTTAAACATCAGCAACACAAACCTGAGCTAACCCCCCAAATATAGAGAGAATATGCAAAACAATACATGTGTTAACCACTCAAACACTGACCCTCACACAACTGCAGTGGGACATTAGACACTGCATTAAAACTGAATAGTCCTACACAAACAACAACATATGTAAACCTTCTTTCTTCCTCTCACTCTTTCCCTCTTTCCCTATCTCTCCTCTCTCCCTCTCATTTCAAACCTCTCCCATCTCCCTTTCCTCTCTCTCCCTCCTGTCCTGTTACCTCTCTCCTTCTCCCTTTCTTCTCTTTCCCCATCATCTCTCCCCTGTCTCCCTGTCTCCCTTCTCCTCTACTCCTGTCTCTCCTCCCTCTCTCCTCTCTCCTCTCCCCTCTTCCTTAGGGCCGTGGGGGTAAGGGTTCAATCTTTGTGTGGGCGTCAGGTAACGGTGGTCGCCAGGGGGACAACTGTGACTGTGACGGTTACACAGACAGTATCTACACCGTGTCTATCTCCAGCGCGTCTCAGCACGGCCTCTCCCCCTGGTACGCTGAGAAGTGCTCCTCCACTCTGGCAACCGCCTACAGCAGTGGTGACTACACCGACCAGAGGATCGTAAGTGCTCCTGTACCCTGTGTGTCAGATGCCCTCTCATGTGACCTCCCACCCTTCTCTGTCCCAGTGTGTCAGATGCCCTTCCCACAACTAGTGTTTAGAGGTGCACAATGTAATTTTCCTTTCTTCATGAAGATGTTGAACATCCTACAGTCCTACAGGCATTAAACTTAACTATCTGCAAAACACCAGTAATATAATAAATGTAGTATGGATCAGTTTAATGCCGTGCTGTGGAGTACACACCTCCTCCTTGTGCCTGTGTGGTGGTGATGTCAGTACTGATGTTACAACTGATACTAAGTATATTTATATCAATACTGACTGAGGCATCAAAAGTATAAATTCTCATGAAAAATATAAAAAATAACCAAATTTTGAAAATACATTCTTTATATTTTAGTGTACCTGCACATATATTTATTTTAGATCAGTTCAAGCTGGGGAGTAAAAATAAAGACCCAAACTGCATCAGGCCTGTGCTGTGGAACCTGCACTGGCTCCTTTGTCATATCGTTTTGTTATTGTGTTTAAATGCACTGAACTTGAGTTAAATATGGGACTGAACCAGTTATTAAAAATAAATATGAAACTTTATATTTTTTGTCGTGTTTTGTCAGACCAGTGCAGACCTTCATAACGAGTGTACAGAGACTCACACTGGGACCTCCGCCTCTGCTCCTCTGGCAGCCGGGATATTTGCCCTCGCACTCGAACAGAAGTGAGTATTAGTAGCAATAGTAGTAGTAGTAGTATTTCTCTGTACAGTCCTAATTGTGGAGGGACCTGCAGCACCTGATGGTGTCGACGTAGGAGTTAGTAGCAGTTGTTGTAGTAATAGTAGTGGTAGTAGTGGTATTGGTAGTGGTAGTGGTAGTAGTATTTGTAGTTGTAGCAGGTAAGGCAAGTTTATTTGTATAGTACAGTTGTTACACAAAGTAATTGAAAGTGCTTAATAGAATAATAAAGACATTAAAATCGCAATACAAACAAATCAAAACATAAATAATCCCAAATAATCATCAAAAAATGAACATTAAAAGAGAAGAGGCAGAATAAAACCCTTTCAGTCGTATGCACAGCTAAACAGAACCTGGAGCCTGGATTTAAACAAAGTACAGACCTGTCTCACATCTTTATTTATTTATTTATTTATTTATTTCAGGGACAATGCACATTAATAAACATTTGCATGTAAATATGCCAGAATTAGCCCGAGGGCTATTTTTCATCCGTAGTCCCGGGACAGGTGTAAAATGTCAACCTGTAGGAAATAAAATACAATAGAATAAAAACAAGGTTATTATTTACACTCTAAAATCATTCTTACATACAGTCGCATACAACTCCATTCTTATAGTCATAAAACCACATTCAGCCACATACATTCATTTTCAGCCACAAACACAACATACCGTTGTCTACATACACACACAGACACAAACAGACATACACAAAACTCAAACAGAGGCAGGATGAGGCAGGAGCATCGAGACGTGGATGTTAGTGGTGAAAACTGTTTCAGATTTTGCATAAAACTGAAACTCTGATTCCTCATGTTTAGTCCTGACTCTGGACTAAATATGGGGAAAGACCTTTTGCACCTGGTGGTGTGAACGTCAGAGTTAGTAGTTGTCAGTAGTAGTTTTGGTAGTAGTGGCAGTAGTATCTGTAGTAAGAGTAGTAACAAATACTTCCCTCTTTAGTCCTGACCTTACCTGGAGGGACCTTCAGCACTTGGTGGTGTGGACGTCAGAGTTCGACCCTCTCGCTGGTAACCCTGGGTGGAAGAGGAACGGGGCAGGGCTGATGGTGAACAGCAGGTTTGGCTTTGGGCTCCTGAACGCCAAAGCACTGGTGGACCTGGCCCATCCTGACAGCTGGAGACAGGTGCCTGAGAAGAAGCAGTGCACCGTGAACGATGACTCTTTCCAGCCCAGGTAACAACATACAGTAGTGTTACTCAAGTAAGAGTACTGTTACTCCAATCAGTATAAAAGTTACGCAAAAGTACTCTGAAAACTACAATGTCTTTAAAGAGGGGGTATTTTACTTCTATGGGGTATTAACTGATAACACATAACGTATCTGAATCAGCTTGTATTGTTTTGTATGTGCGATATTTAGGCCAGAGCGTGTCAAAGTGTGAGTCCAGACCAGGATTATCTCATGTCATTTTGTTCATAGTGATCAGATTTACTGAGTCAGTTCCTCTTTAACCAAAACATCTGCTTTAATCTGAGGATTTAACTGCACAGGTCCAACCTCCACCCACCTCCCACTGACCCCAACAACCCCAGACACATATGCCCGGTCCTCTCCTCTCTTCTCTCTTTCTCTCCCAGCCTTTCCCCTCTCTTTCCCTCTCATCCTCTCTCTCTACTCTCCTCCCCTCTCCCTTTCTCTCTCCTCTTTTTCGCTCTCTCCTCTCCAGTCTCTCTTTCTTTTCTCTCCCTCTCTCTCCTCTTTCCCCTCGCCCTCCCTCACCTCTCTCTTCTCTCCTCTTGGTCACACAGGGCACATTCCTCCCCTCCTGTCTAACATCTCTCTCTCTTGTTTCTGACCACAGGGAGCTGAAGGCGTCTGGAGAGATCACCATAGAGATCCCGACTCACGCCTGTAGGGGGCAGGAGAACGCGGTGCTGTCTCTGGAGCACGTCCAGGTTGAGGCGAGCATCGAGTACACAAGACGAGGCGACCTGCACATCACACTCACCTCTCCCTCAGGTAACCACACCCACAACTCTGCCCCTGACCCCAACCCCACCCTCTCCGGTAACCACGCCCCCGATTCCTATCCCCTAACCCAACCCCTTCAGATAAGTCCCTCAGGTAACTCTAACCTTAACCTGACAGTGAATATATACATTCCAAACGCTTTCAGTGTGTTGAATGCAATTGAGAGCTGCACATATCATGTTCTGGTGTTTTGTAGGTACTCCCACGGTGCTGCTCGCTGAGAGGGAGCGTGACACTTCAGCCAGTGGATTTAGAAACTGGTACTTCATGTCTGTGCACACCTGGGGAGAAGATCCAACAGGAACCTGGACCCTCAAGATCACAGACACAGTGAGTCCTGGTTTAGTTTTGGTTTAGGCCTGGTTTAGATGTGGTTTAGACCTGATTTAGATTTGGTTTAGAAGTGATTTAGACCTGGTTCAGTCCTGGTTTAGACCTGGTTTAGTCCTGGTTTAGTCAAAGTGTTGAGAGAGTCAGAGGAACAGAGGATGCAGAGGACGCAGAGGATGACTTGTCTCTCTCTCTCTGTCAGTCTGGTCGGATGGAGAACAAGGGGCGTATTCTGAGTTGGAAGCTGATCCTTCACGGAACATCAGAGAAACCGGAGCACATGAAGAAACCTCGAGTCTACACACCATACAACCCCGTGCAGAACGACAGGAGAGGAGTGGAACGGATGGAGGTGAGACAAGCACGCAGGGAGAGGACAGGGGCGAGATGTTTCAAGGAACTGTTTTTAGTAGTGTTGTCAAAAGTATGGAAAATCAGATACTAATCGATACTAAAATTAGTACCAAAACTAGATACTCATTGTTCACAGGTATCGATACTGAAAAAGTCCCATTGACAGGACAGAAATGAACCTTTCCTGAATATCTTTAGAATGATCTTGAGCTGTATCTTTCACAAGTATAAGACACGTACTAGTCTACACCCATGGACCACTATGAACCTACTGGACCACTGAGGGATTACACAGATATAAGGCCACATGGGAGTAGAAAAGAAAGTACTTCCATTTAATGCTGACAATCACATTATATTGTATAAAGAAAGTGTTTTGCATTATCCTCGTGGTATCAGAATCAGTTTTGAGCATCAAGTCTATTCCCTAGTATTGAAATCAAGTTTGAAATTTTAGTATCATGAAAACACTAGTATGTAGCCTGCGCTCGTACTGTTAAAAAAGTTACTACAAGTAACCGACCTGCAGATAGAGGACACACCATAAACTGTATTTACACTGCCCGGCCAAAAAAAGTCGCCACATGGATTTAACTAAGCAAATAGGTATGAGCATCCTCCAGTTGGTCAGGTCTAGGTTCAGCAACAGTCTGTGCTCAAAGAATGAGGTCAGCTGACACCTGAATATACTGAATGACCAGGTTATTCCATCAATGGATTTTTTCTTCCCTGATGACATGGGCATATTCCAAGATGACAATGCCAGGATTTATCAGGCTCAAATTGTGAAAGAGTGGTTCAGGGAGCATAAGACATCATTTTCACACATGGATTGGCCACCACAGAGTCCAGACCTCTCTGGCTCCAATTCACTTTCTATTGAATAAGCGTGGCCCCTCTCTCTGTAACTGCTGCTGTCAGTCTTGTCATTCTGACCTTAAAATGTTCATATTACCCACTTTACATAATCCTGGCAACAGGTTTGATTGATTAACAGCACCTGCTCCCTGCTAAACCAGGGAAGGGGCGTTACAGTCAACACCCTCACACCTGGGTCATTGGTTGCTGTGGTAAAACTGAAACTGAAACTGGGCTCCAGATTAACTGTTATAACTGCTAGCCCTGATTGGCTGAATTTAGAGCCAAACGCTATGGGTGGTGTGACACTCACTCAGTCGACTTCTTTGTATAGTCTTTGACCTTTCACCCTCTGATCTCCCCACAGGAGCCCACCGAGGAGCAGCCTGTCCCCCACACAGAGACTCCCCCCAACGCAGAAAGAGAGCGCTCCTCTGACACCTCCTCCACTGGCCTCTCCTCTGTGGCTCTGCAGCGCCTCCTACAGGCCGCCTTCGGCAGACAGACTCCAGTCCCAGAGGCTTACCTCAAGGGCAAAGTACCAGAGGACAGAGAGCCTCAGGAGGTTGTGCCTCGCGGTTCCTCCAGGATGTCACTCTCTCCTGGGGCCACTCCCTCCAGGCTCCCCCCCCAGGCCCTGTACCAGGCTCTGGACCTGATCAACCGGATCCAGACCCCCCAGGACCCGGTCTACAGCCGCTATGTGGACCGATTTTACCAGAACACCTACCGTCACCGCGACGACCGCCTCCTACAGGCGCTGCTCCAGCTCCTCGGAGACGACCGGATATGACCTGATCCGCCCTGCACAATCCGCCCCACACCAGCTACAGGAGCTAGCACCAGAAGCTAGCACATGGAGCTATAAGAGGAACTTATACTTCCATGAGCTAGCTACAGAAGCTACAGGAAAGTTAGCTACATAAGAGTTAGCGTTTACCAAGAGTTATGAAGATCTATGAACAAGGCTGGATATTTACTTTTCTCCCACTGAACAAACTAAACAGACACACTCTTTCATTTGATTACTTTCAAATGAAGTCAAAGAGTCAAAAGAATACATATTTTAATATTTGATCATGCAATTTAGGCTTCACTTACGACACAGCAAAAAGAAAATTTCAGTACTTTTGGGATTATTTTGACAATGGTGATAATCAGACAGTATTTTAACAATCCATCAGACGTGAGCTAAAATGTGCCTGCACATGTCCTGAGGTCCAGGGATACAGCTGATTCTTCTTAGATCATATACTTCATTTTAATTTTGCATATAAAAAACTAATTTTAATGCATTTTGCCCACCTCTTCATACAAACTCTTTAATTATTATAGAACATGAGATATTGACCAAAACTTACTTGTTCCAACAAGCTGTTTAATGCAAAATGGAGTTTTTTTTTTACCTCTAAAATGTTATAACATTGATCCCTCATCAAAAACATGCCTGAAGAGGTTTTAGATGTCCATACATGTTTGAGTAATCTAACGATCTCTCCTGGGTCCTGTTAGCAGTAAAAGTTAGCAGTAAAAGTTTTATAAGGCTCCGCCCACAATGCTACATTACCTAGGCTAGCACACGACAATTCTCCATAAATATACAAAAACATGATATAAAATTACACAGCAACTTGACAAACCTGATGTGATGTGCAGTAGTTTCATTAGTGAGATACACACTGATTGTTTTGTGATAGTGCTCTGAAAGGGGAGTGACTTAGTGTGGAGAGCAAAATTAAGTATAAGCCAGTGAGTAAACATATTCAGCCCTGTTCTTAGTGAAATGAAAGGTGTTGTTGAATATAAAGAAGGCGCTGATTAAACTGTGGAAAACTCAAAATGCTGCAGATTTAACTCTTTATTTGCCAAATGTATTTAGTTTTGTTTATTTATGTTTGAGTTTAAAATATCTCCACTGCCTGCTGTAGCATGAGCTTAGACATTATTATTACATTTAATGAAATATATTTATTCTCAGACGCTGATTGTAAAATATCTTATAATCATAACTTTTAAAGATCTAACAGACACATGAGGTCTCCAGTCTCTTCAGTCTCTAAATATGGGAAGAGAAAAAGAAAACATGTCATGATATTTGACTTAACTAAGAAAAAACAACTTAGCAGAACTGATAAATTGCTGAATAGCCTTAAATACAAATATTTACACTTTAATTGCTCCAAAAATTTGATTACAATAATTATGAATGTAACATCATTGCACAGAGGGGACTGTATTATAACAAATAATGAAGATATCAAGTTTCTCAGGGTGAAGAAGATTTGCAGTATTTTTGCATTTGACAAAAAACAGGTCTATACCAGGACCAAACCAAGACTAAACCAGGACTAAACCAGGTCTAAACCAGAACTATAATAGGTCTAAACTAGGACTACACCAGGTCTAAACCTGTACTGAATGAGGTCTAAATGTAGACTAAACATACAATAAACCAGGTTTAAATCAGGTCTAAACCAGGACTAATCATAGACTAAACCAAGACTAAACCAGACCTAAACCAGGGGTAAACTAGAACTAAACCCAGTTTTAAAAATGACCAAACCAGGATTCAATATCGATGATACCAGGACTGAACCAGGTCTATACTCAGATTAAACTAAACCAAGACTAAACCTGGACTCAACCAGCACTAAAGCAGAACAGAAGTCCTCTTTCTGGACAGGTTCATTTTCCTGTAGCTCTGCGCATATCATAACAGATGAGTTCTTGTGCAGTTTAAACAATTTGATCTCATAATTTTGTAAAGGTCCCTCAGAGTTTACTAAGATAACACAACCTCATTGATCCAGGCGCTGTTTGATGACATCACAGTAAAACACTGCCAAAACTTTAAGCCAGTGTGCTAATGGCTGTACTTTAGTTCTGTCACATGGACTACAAACAGGTGCATTCTGGGATTTCAAGCACATGTTTCTGTCACAGCCTTACAGTTTGGAAAAGTGAGATTTCAGATATTTTTTGGATGATTAAAATTTGCTGTAGCTGTTTTTGTTGTGTTTGAGGCTTTAGTCCAAAGTTCAATTCTGTTTGTGTCTTGAATGTAAAAAGTCAGATTTATCCCAAATAAATAAATAGATAGCAAACTGATCAAATGTTTATGTTTCAATGAATGAACCGGGACTAGCCTAGGACTAAACCAGGATGAAACCAGGACGAAACCAGGACGAAATTAGGAATAGACAAAGACTAAATCAGAACTAAATCTGGACTAGACCAGGACTAAACCAGGGTTAAACAACAGCTGGACTTATCAACACCTAAACAAGAACTAAACCATGACTAAACCAGGACTAGACCAGGACTAGACCAGGACTAAACCAGGACTAAACCAGGACTAAACCAGAACTAATCCAGGACTAGAGAAGGACTGAATCAGGACTAAACAAGGACAAAACCATGTCTGAACCAGGGCTGAGCATGGACTCAAGAAAACCTAAACAAGGACTAGACCAGGACTAAATTAGGACTAGACCAGGACTATACTAGGACTAAACCAGAACTAATCCAGGACTAGAGCAGGAATAAACCTGGACTAAACCAGGACTAATCCAGAACTAAACCAGGATTGAATCAGGTCTAAACCAGGGCTGAGCAAGGACTCAACAAGACCTAAACAAGGACTAGACCAAGACTAAACCAGGACTAGAGCAGGACTAAACTAGGACTAATCTAGAACTAAACCAAGACTGAAGCAGGACTAAGCCAGGGCCAAACCAACCATGGCCTCAATAAGGACTCAACCAGAACTAAACTAGGACTAAACCAGAACTAGTCAGCCCATGGAGAGAAAGTAGGTCTAGTGCTGCCATCTGGTGGAAAAGAGAGAGAGAGAGAGAGAGAGATAGAGAGAGAGAGAGAGAGAGAGAGAGGGAGGGGAGGAGGAGAAAAGAAAAAGAGAAAAAGGGGTGAAGAAGAGAGAACACGGGGAGCTATAGACGGAGGGGGGCCTGAGAAAGAGGGAGGAGCGGACAGAACAAGGAGCGCTATAGAGGGAGAAAAGACAGATGAGAGAGGGGAGGAGAGAGGAGACTGAGAAAGAGGGAGGAGAGAGTGGGACAGAGAGAAGAAACAGAGGGAGGGAAAAAGGAGAGAAATAGGTGAGAGGGAGGGAAGAGAGAGAACGATATAGATATAGAAACAAGGAGGAGCGAGAGGGAGGGAATAGACAGGGCAGAAGAGAGACAGAAGGAGAAGAGAGAGGAGGAGGAAAGAGGGAGGAGAGGAGAGAGAGGAGAGGGGCGTAACATGGAGAAAAGGAAAATACAGACAAACCCAAAGGAGAGCTACAGACTGCGCACACGACGGAGCGGGTGATCCAGGACGTCTGAGGTCAGAGGCCGCAGGTCGTCATCATGGCAACGCTCAGCTCAGGTCAGTGTCACCTTTGACCTCCTCTGTTTAACCAGAACAACAACAACTCCAGAGAGCTCAGGGAGGTTATACAACTTTATGGGACATCTGCAAACGTTTGCTCCTACAATGTTGAACCTGATATTGTGAAAAAATAAAATAAAAATCAGAAAAGACGCTGAACTTTGGTTTCATGAGGATAGACCAAGTGATTACACAGATGTTAACCATAAACCAGGTCAACACATCCAGAACTAAACTAGGAGTGAATCAGGACTAAACCAGGACAAAACCAGGACTAAACTGGGACTAATTCAGAGACACTGAATGATGGGTCAAATGTAGAAGACACATTTCCCTATGAGAACTTTAAAATGAGTCGCTTATAGACAAACAGGGGGAAGTGTTCTGCCCAAGGACACAACAATAACATAAAACCCACTGTGTTTGAAACAGGAGTCTTCAGGTTCAACCGATTCCAACTGCTCCTGAGCTGCAGTGTCCTCTTCGTCATCATCTGTGAGTATACTCTGACCATCCCCTCTGCTCCTCTGCCTCTCTCCTCTGTTCCTTTGACCCTCTGCTCCTCTAACCCTCTCCTCTGTTCCTTTGCTCCTTGGCCCCTCTTCTCTGCTCCTCTGACCCTCTTCTCTGATCCTCTGAACCTCTCCTGTGCTCCTCTCCTCCTCAGCTCCTCTGCCCTTCTCCTGTGCTAATCTGCTCCTCTGACCCGCTCCTTTGTTCCTCTGCCCCACTTCTCTGACCCTCTCCTCTACTCTACTGCTCCTCTGCTCTGACCCTCTGATCCTCTCCGCTGATCCTCTGCTCCTCTCTTCAGCTCTACTCCTGTACTCCTCTGCCCCTCTCCTCTGCTCCTTTGCCCCTCTCCTCTGCTCCTTTGCCCCTCTCCTCTGCTCCTCTGCCCCTCTCCTCTACTCCTCTGCTCCACAGACCCATTCCTCTGCATATATAAAACACATGTGGTGTTTGTATGGATTCCACAGATATTTGCAGCAGACCAGACCATACACACACCTCTAGACTATATCACATCTTTTACTCTGGTTTTGTCTTTTCCTGGGATTTGCTGTAGCCAATCCTCCAGTCTGGGGGTCACTGCCCCGAGTGCTCCGATGACCACAGGCACCAATGATGCCTTCACCTTTCAGGCCTTCTCCAGCTCTTCTTTGAGCTCCTGGTATTTCTTTAGTTTCTCATGTTCCTTTTTCCTGATGTTTCCATTACTGCAATATCTACCACAACAGCTTTGCTCTGTTGTTCATCCACCACCACAATGTCCAATTGGTCCAGTCTATATCTGGAAGTCCCACAGGGTCTTGGCTCGATCAGTCTCCACTACTATCTATCTATCTATCTATCTATCTATCTATCTATCTATCTATCTATCTATCTATCTATCTATCTATCTATCTATCTATCTATCTATATATATATATATATATATATATATATATATATATATATATATATATATAACCTTTAATACAGTTAGAAGCTTACTTTTTTTTGTTTTACTTGTTTTTCCACATGGATTTAATTTCTTTTGCAGATTAAAACAATTTTTTGAGAGTTTTGGCGATTAACAAAGATGGCCAACCAAGAAGCATGCTCCAGGATTGAACAGCGGTCAGTTATCGGGTTTTTGGTTGGTGAAGGGTGCAAACCTGTTGAAATTCATAGGAGAATGTCAACTGTGTATGGTGCCACATGTTTCAGCCAAAAAAATGTCTACAAGTGGGCTAAATTGTTTAAAGGAGGATGGAGCAGTGTTGAGGATGAAGGCAGGCCTCGGAGGCCTACAGAAGTGAGGTCTCCTGAGGTGATCGAACCAGACACAGTGACATTCTCCTATGAATATGGGTTTGCACCCTTCAGCAACCAAAAACTTGATGACCGCTGTTCAAACCTGGAGCATGCTTCTTGGTTGGCCATCTTTGTTAATTGCCAAAACTCTCAAAGTTTTTTTTAATCTGCAAAAGAAATTAAATCCATGTGAAAGACAAGTAAAACAAAAAAACAAAAAAAAGTAAGCTTCTATGTGTATTAAAAGTCCTTATACCGAAAAATTCACTTTATTTATTGAATGACTCTCGTGTATATATATATATATATATATATATATATATATATATATATATATATATATATATATATATATATATAAACCATCTTCCCTCTCTCCTCCTCAGACCTCCTTCAGGGCCGTAAACAGCCCCCCAGTGCCCCTCCCCCTGGGGTCTCTTTCTGGCATGGAGTCCCACCCCCTTCACCCCACAGCCCCGCCCTCTCCCTCACCTCATGGGGCGCTCCGGTGGTCTGGGCAGAGTCTTCGTTGGCAGCCGGACGCAGATCTCGTTTCCTGGGCACACCCCTCCGTGTTGTTCTGGTGACGCTGGTGGTGGGAAACTACGCCCCCTACCTGCAGCGTTTCATCTCTACAGCAGAGGAGCACTTTCTGGCGAGTCGCCCAGTGACCTACTACATCCTGACAGACAACCCCCGTGTGCTGCAACCGCCCCCTCCTCTGCGCCCAGGCAAACAGCTCAGGGTGGTCCACATTGCGGAGCTGCCTGGGTGGGAGCGGCTGTACCTGCGCCGCCTGCCCCTGCTGGCGGAGGCCATGAGGGACATGGTGGGAGAAGAGGGGGTGGATTTTGTGTTCTGTGCAGATGTGGACTTAGAGTTTGTGGGGGCAGTGGGGGAGGAGGTGCTAGACAAGCTGGTGGGTGTGGCTCATGCAGAGTTTTATGGTAAAACGCGCAGCGAGCTCCCGTATGAGAGGGGGGAGTCTGTTGCCGCGGTGATGGACGAGGAAGGGGAGTGGTACTACACCTCAGAGCTGTACGGTGGGACTCTGAGCGAGATGCTTGGCCTCACCCAAAGGTGCTCTCTACTCCTGCTGCAGGACCAGGCCCAGGGGGTGAAGGCGTCAGCGATGGAGGAGAGCTACCTGAACAGGTGCTTCATAGACCACGCCCCCTCCTGCGTCTTGTCCCCTGAATACAGTGGGGGAGGGGCGGAGCCAAGGGTCAGGTCCAGGAAGAGACACTGTCCAGAGAGAGAGAGCGACCTGTGCTGAAGGGAGTCCAGGTTTGGATTGGGTTTAGACCTGTGCTGAAGCTGATTTAGACCTGGTTTAAACACGGTTTAGACCAGGGTTAGAGTTGGTTTGGACCTGGTTTGGACCTGGTTTAGGTTTAGTCCTGGTTTAGTCCAGGCTCCTCTACATTCTCTTCTGCTGCTGCACACTCACATAAGCCGCCATGATTGTTTACAGACGGGATGAGTTTCTCTGATTGGTTGGTTCTCCAGCCAGTCCCACCCCATGAAAATCAGAGAACATGAGATAAGACAGAATCCAGTCCTAGTCCTGCTTTAGCATTGGTTCAGTCTCGGTTTAGACCTGTTTTAGTCCTGGTTTAGATCTGTTTTAGTCTTGGTTTAGACATGTTTTACACCTGTTTTAGTTTACTAGTAGTAATCCTGTTAGTGGTAGTAGTTGTAGTATATTTATTTTACAGCCTGGTAGAGACAGAGTTGCCAAAATGAACCATATCAGATTACTCAAATGTGAAACTGTGTGCTAGAACTGAAATCAAAAGGGCTTCATTTCCAGGCTCTACCACCAGGGGATGCTGTTTTAATGTTACAGTAAGCAGTTTTTAAACAGGAGCAGATGTTCTATTCTCACAACGCCACATCACCAGGACCAAGACCTGGTTTAGACCTGGTTTAGACCTGGTATAGCTCTGGTTTAGTTCAATTCTGGCATATTTACATGCAAATGTTTATTAATGTGCATTGTCCCTGAAATAAATAAATAAATAAATAAATTTTAGACCTGGTTCAGATCTGGTTCAGACCTGGTTTATACCTGTTCAGACCTGGTTTAAACCTGGTTTAGACCTGGTTCAAACCTGGTTTAGACCTGGTTTAGACCTGGTTTAGACCCGGTTCAGACCTGGTGTAGACCCACTTCAGACCTGGTTTAGACCCGGTTCAGACCCAGTTCAGACCCAGTTCAGACCCACTTCAGACCCACTTCAGACCCGGTTCAGACCCGGTTTAGACCCGGTTTAGACCTGGTTCAGACTTGGTTTCTGTCCTCTTTATTACAGGATACAGAGTTCTCAGTTTTCAAATGTAAATATTACTTTCAGTTTCACGTTTCAAACCTGCAGCTGTTTACAGACGTTTGTGCTTCAGTCAAATCACATGATCAGAACCTGCTCTGGCAGAAATAACATTAAAGCTGAACTGTGTAACTTTTCTGGTCTAGGGTCCACCACCTGTTTGCCTCTGTGGGGATGTTATTACTTTGTCTGGAAGATTTCAAATATGGCATTAAACTTCATTTTCAATTTGAGTTTTTTTGTTGCTCAAAAAAATCTTGAAAAACATGCATTGTTACTGTGAGTGGGCTCACTTCTCCACAGACCTCACTTGTTTCCATTAAGATCGTCAGGACTGAACCAGGACTGGACGAGGAGTAAATGAGTACAAAACCATACTAAACCAGGACTAAACCAGGACCTGTCTAATTGCTAATTATTGGGCAGTGTTGAGTTTGACTTCATGAACGCTAGCTCAGTTTGTGCTCAGATACAGTTGTGTCAGATGCCCTCCCGTCCCCTCTGTATGGTGTAGTCCTGAGTTAATCCTAGTTTAGATCCGGTTTAGACCTGAGTTACGCTTTTTACTTGAGTAGTACTTTTCACAAATACTTTTTTACTCTTAATCAAATAATTTCTTGGACCACTACTTTGTACTTCCACTTGAGTACTATTATTTTGAAGTAACATTACTCTTACTCGTGTACAGTTTTTGGATACTCTACTCCTTTGTTGATCTGTAAATAATGAATGAGTTTTGGGTGCATTCTCTCATGGGGTTGTGTTCTGGTTCTGACTTTTGTAGCTGTCTTTAAAGTCTTTAAATACATTTGACATAAATAAAACATTCAAAATATCTTTTATAATAGTAAGTGCTGAATAAATAAACTTACTATTAAACTGACACAGTGCAACTATGGGACTAAAACAAAGATTGAAAACAGAATTATATCAGGAATGAACCAAGACTGAAACCAGACTAAACCAGGTCTAAACCAGAGACAGCTGGACTAAACAGGGGAGGACTACATCAGAACTCAGCCAGGACTATACCAGGAAAAAAAAACAGGACAGAAACAGGACTAAACCAGGACTAAACTAGGACTTAACTTAGACTTAACCAGGACAAAACCAGAGCCAGCTGGACTAAACTGGAGATAACTACATCAGAACTCAACCAGGACTAAGCTAGGATTTAACCCGTATTTAACCAAGACTAAACAAGGCCTTAATCAGCACTAGGGCTAAACCAGAGCCAGCCTGATTTAATAGAGGCTACACCAAAATTCAACCAGGACTAAAGGTCTAAATCAGAACTAAACCAACACTAAACTGGACTAAACAAGGTATAAACCCTGTATAAACTAGGACTTAACCAACACTAATTAAGGACTAAACCCAATGTAAACCAGGACTTAACAAGGTCTGAACCAGGTCTAAACCAGGACCTGAGCAGGCCCAGAGGGAGTTGGGTCCTGGTTAAATCTGGCTGAAACCACAGAGACACAGATCACCCAGAGTCTCAGCTGCTGCAGCAGTTTCAATGAGTCAGCAAGAAACAGAGAGGCCTGGGTTAGACCGGGTTTGGTCCTGGTGTAGGCTTGGTTTAGACCTGGCTGAGACCTAATCTGGTCTTGGTTTAGACCAGGTTTAGTCCTGGTTAGACCAGGTTCGACCAGGTTCATGCCTGGTTCATTCTTGGTTTCATCTTTTTCAGTCCTGTTTTATTGGATATATTCTGGTCCTAATTTAGACTGGGGTAAACCTGTTCTTCCCCGAATTAGTTCTAGTGTGAGTATAGACCAGGTTTTGTCCTGGTTTTGTCCTGGTTTAGAGTGGGTTTACACCAGGTTCATTCTTGGTTTAGTCCTGTTTTAGGTTCTGGCTTTGGCAAGGTTTAGTCTGGTTTAGACCTGGTACAGTTCAGGTATAGACCTGGTTTTGGAACTAGTACATCAGGCAAAGGACATTCAAGTTCTAATGTAACATTTGTGTTGTTACTAAGATTGTGTGTCACCCAGAAAACAGACAAACTCACCCACAGCACCAGGGAGGGGCTGGACCACCCCACATCCGATAGTGCACACCCGGGGTCACGGTCCCTCCCCGGGCCAGTGCAGAAGTCCCTCCCCGTGCACCTCTCCTCTCCCCCGGCCCCAGCTGAAGTCCCTCCCCGTGCACCGCTCCCCCGGCTCCAGCTGAAGTCCCTCCCCGGCCCGGTGCGCCCTGAGCCGGCCTGCTGCTGCTAAATGGCCCGGCGTCAGTGGGAGGATGGTGGAGGGCTGCTAAAGATGGCGTCGCTCTCTGAGGACGGGAGCTATGAGTTAAACTGCGGCCCGAGCAGCGCGCACCGAGTGTCCGTTTTACACGTGAAGTTGACGGAGACGGCGCTGAGGGCCGTGGAGAGCTTCCACTCGCTTAAGGTCGGTTTGTTTGACACTTTTCTCCGTAAATGTTTCTCTGAAGCGTCGCCCTGTTCCGCGGAGCTCCGCTCTGCCACTGCCACGCAGCTAATGCTACGGGCTTAAGCTAGGCGCTACTCTAACCACTTTAGATTAGATTTATACACATTTATAAGCTACAATCATTGATCTAAGTAACTTAAAACTAAATATGGCTTACTTTAGTTTATTTTTGGCTAAATAATATGGAATGACAATCGTGATATAGTGAATAAAAGTAGTTTGAAAAGTTGGACATTTTGAACAGTGAGCGTTAGCGTCGAGTGAAAGCTGATGCTTCACTTTTACCAACTTCCTTTTCAAACTTAAAATCTATTTTCTACTAAATAATTTCAGTGGACAAGTTTCTCAGCGAATATTCTGACTATCTAACTGTGTCATTGTATTTCTTAATTTTAAAATTACCAAACAAAATGGCTGAAAAACACCATCTGCTTGGGGGAAAGTTGTAAATAGTTTTAATACAGTTCAGTGTAGTTTTCTAGATGATTTTGGGAGTTGTCATGTCAACATTTTGAGATGTGTACGTGATGACTGGACATGTTACGTGTTCAAATCCACATCAACTGAAAACAAGCAACTTTTATTTGTCTAAGGCTTTAAACCAAAGCTCCAAACATAAGCAACCCCCTTAACCTGACAAGGCTGTCAGGCCCAGTAAATCCTTATTATTTACAATTAGTTGGATATATTGAACTTTTATCCCACCTTATTCATATTCCACAGTAGCTTGTCAAACATAACATTAATATAAATGTACCTAGCTGATCAGGAAGTTCGTGTGTGTAATCTATCCATGTTAAATATTCTCTGACCTGCCAAAGTTTGTTACAATTCACCTCATTTTAACTCTATTACATAACAAACTGTGTATTCCAGTTTAAAAGCCTACAGGGGCAGGCCCACTCCTCACATACAGGCCTATACAAGTACAAGAAAGTATAGTTACTGCTAGAGCTGCACGATTTTTGGCAAATAAAATCAAATTCCTCATTTTCTGACAAGATTTGCGATATATGAAGTAGGATTCTGTACATCTTGTAAACAACCCCAGGAGCATTCACGTTTTGGAGGAGACTGAAATATGAACTGATAAACTAATACGAGAATCTTAAGTAATCAAAATAATTCCTAGGGTTGTAGCTTTAGAATGATCTTGAGCTGTATCAGACTAGTATACGCCCATGGACCACTATGGAACCTAATTTGACATCTGAGTTATTACACAGATATTACCATTTAATGTTGAAAATGACATTCTATTGTCTGAAGAAATAATGTTTTTTCATTATCATCATGGAATCTGTTTTGAATATCAGGTGTATCCCTTAGTGTCGAGTTTGAAATTTTAGTATCTTGACAACACTACGCCTTGTTACTGCAATACTGCTACCACTGCAATCCAACACAACAGTTACCTGACCTAAACTCTTATCCAGCATTACATAACAATGGAAAGAAGCCACGACCAAAGGACTGAAGCTACAGGAGGAGCAAATCCACTGAACTGCTGCTTTAGATCTCCACTCAAACAGTCAAAATGGCCACTTTCCATCTGTGGCTCTACCTACAATCTGAGCTTTTTTGCTGCTCAAGTAAAAAAATGTACAAATGTGTTTTGGTTGGGGATGCACTGATACAGTAAACGGTATTGAGTATTGGTGCCAGTACTGAAAAATGTACAGGATTGGGTATCCATTCCGTGATATTGTTAAGACTTTTAATTGAGGTTAATAATTTACAGCTTGATTTTGGCCTAGAATGTCTCATAATGTTTGAACTTTACTTCATACAAAGCTGTTCAGTAGTTATTTGAAGGATAAATAACAGCTGCATAACACAATTGGATCTGTTGTGTAATACTTTCACTGTGTTTTAAGGAAATGTTATTTTCTGTCCCTACACTGGTATCAGTTAATATCAGATACTTAATACTTAAGATACTTAAACTAAAAGTACCGATATTGGTAATGGAACTGAAAAAGATGGATCAGTGCATCCCTAGTTTTGGTGATATTGAAAAGAAGAATGAAAGAATGAAAGAATAGAAGGGATGCATAAGGATTATAAACAAACAGTATGGACATCACAGTGCAAATAGATTCATTATGGTTGCAGTGAGTTGTTTAAATCAGCCATATTGTGCTTGTGTGTCCTCTATAGTTATAATCTGACACCCGTGGGTCATTATGTTGTAGTTTGCACATTTTATATAAATCTCAATATTCATCTTAAATGACTTAATAAAAGAAACAAGTCCGCTGACCTTTGCGTTAAAAACTGTGGTGCCCAATGGGAGCTGATGTCGCTGTATACATCATCACAACAAAGAGCCGCATGCTGTCAGCCCCTTCTATAGATCACTGCACATCACACTAGCAAGTGGCCCGTTTTTTCGTTTGGCGGTGAAAATGGAGGTTGATCAGCAAAATGGTGTCTTGAAAATAAGCAATTAAAGATTACTCAAACATGGACAAATCGCTCCATGGACAACTTTTGGTCAGTAAATGTTGAGGGGAAACAACTATAATGAGGTTAAAAGCTCTAAAAAGTTTTTAAGACTAGGTCAACTTTAAAAGTACAGCATTAATAACTTCCTGGTGGTGGGCACACCACCTGCATAATTCCATGGAAATAGAAAGTTAAAACTGTATTTCGGAACATTCTCCATGAAGATAGTTTCAGGCCATACTGTGGAGTCAATCAAAATGGTGACTTTCTTCTCAGACTCTATTTGCAGAACTGTGGCTTAATGCCCAATGTGCTGCAGCATGAAACAAAAATACAAATGCATGAAGTACTGGAAATGACATGAACTAAAATACAGAAAACAGTCTGGGTAGAACAACAGAGCAAATAGAGGCTCCTGCTGCTGCTACTACTGCTACTGCTACTACTACTAATACTGCTGCTGTCAATACTGTCACTTCTGCTGCTACTGCTACTCCTACTCTAAAAGTGTACTACTATAGAATAAAATAGAAGAATAGAACTAATATGACTACAGAGCAGTACATTCACGTTACTACAGCACTGGACACAGTCCAAATGAGGTACTATCCCAAAGCACTGCACTTTCATAACATTTTTGGTACTAAGACTTAATTTTGTTTCTGGCATAAATACTTTTTAGCCACACCTGTAATCATCTGTCCTTGGGTTCACAATAATGTAAAATAAGTACTGTTGTCATGGCAATTACCCATTTAAAACAAAAACCATCCCATTTTTTTTAATGATGAAAAATTCACAAAATGTTGCCTAAAAGGAAGCCAACGCTCGTGAATGTAAAACAAAATAATAACTTTCAGAAAATTACTTGATATTTATTTGAAGAGACTAGTGTTGTCACGATGCTAAAATTTCAAACTCTATTTTGAATTGACTATCAATTCTGATACCACGATGATAATAAAAACACTCTTTCTTTAGACAATAGAATGTGATTTTCAACATTAAATGGTAGTACTTTCTTTTATATTCCCAAGTGGGCTTATGTGCGAACAATGAGTATCTAGTTTCGATACTAGTTTAGGTATTGATTTGTACTGGTATCTGATTTTCCATATTTTGTAAACAATTCCAGGAGTATACACATTTGAGAGAGACTGAAATATGAACTGATAAAATCCCATGCTTTTCAGAACATGTTTATAGAGGTTTAAACTACAAGGTTAGCAGCTTTTACACAGAATAAGGCCAAATGGAGACACGGGGAGCACATCTGAGTAAAGTAGACAAGTACAAGTGCCAGATAACACTGTAGGAGGCCTGTACTGAACACTTCAAATGAAAACTTAAGTATTAGGACTAAAACTGCTTTTAAGGGCGATATGATGATACTTCGCGGACACTGTAGCAGCAGTAGCAGAGGGGGAGGGGAGCAATATTGCTACTGCCTCATGCTAATGTTACTCGAGTAAACAAATGTCCCACTGACTGAAGTTCAGTTTACATCTATACAAGAATAGAACGGCGGCCGCAAATCAGATTAATCAGGAACAATCAAATACATGTAATACATAGAAAAATGTAGTTTCAAAGTTATGAAAATTAGAACATGTGGTTCTAATCATTGATAAAAGCTGCATTTATAAAGCTGCAGCTATTCACCATATTCCAGATGGTTGCGTGGGCGATGCCATCTTCATTCAGGTTATATTATTTTACATGGAGCTGCTTGACAGTAAATAAGTCTCCAGAGAATCAGTGCAGTGTTGACTTGTTGGTCACATGAACATTGAACTTTTTACACAAATCAACTCTACTCTATATCTGATTTTAGGGACAAAAAAATGAATGGAATTCCCGCTTAACTGGAAGCACCAGTTTAGTCACATTAAGAGGCAAAAGTGGGCGGGGTTGAATAAGATCAGTTAGGAACAATGTGATTGGTCTAATGGGTATCTACACTTCTGCCCCTGCAGCCAGGTGTCTGTAATCAGAAATATCTGGCTGTAATCACGGCAGTCCTGTGTGATGTCACGTAGTACTTGAAATTGCAGTGGCCACTGAAGGCACAACCTGAAAATGTGCACACACAAACATGATACTGATATTTGGCCTGAAGCTGTGGCCGATACCAATATTTATAAAAATATTATATTTATAAAATCCATAGCGACACCCACAAATTGTTTTCATTTGTAGTTCACAAACGATCTTTTCACTTTGGTAAAACTACCAAACAAAATGTATTTATCTGGAATATAAAAATAATGTTACATATCTGTGTAACATACAGCCATATATAAAACTCTTCTATTGGATTTTTAACCCATTAGTCTGTTCAGAAAGGACACAGAGACTGGAGAAGCACAGAAATATTGGTATCGGATGTCTGTATTGAATAACCATATCGGCCGATACAATTTTTGAACCAGTGTATCTAGGCCTGTCATTATATCAAATTTTGAAGCATGATACAGTTGAAACCAGAAGGTTACATAAACTATATAAAGACACATCTTATTTTTCTCACTGACATGAAGTCAGACTAAAGTTTTCCTGTTTTAGGGCAGTTAGGATTAACAAATTATCTCTATTTTGCTCTATTTTCCCAGAATAATGAGAGAAGGATTTTTTAGACAATTTTTCCTGACTTTTTTCAAAGTCAGAAGTTTACTTATAGTAATGTTACTATATGTTAATTAATTAATTACTATATGTTAATTAGAGAGACATCTGTGGATGTATTTGAAGGTACCTGAGACACATGGCTGATTTCTTTTGACTCTCCCATGATGCACAAAGAAGCAAAGATATCAGGAAGAGAATTGTGGACTTGCACAACTCTGGTTCATCTTTGGCTCATCCTTGTAGATGCCACGTTCATCTGTTCAAACATTTATACACAAGTATAAACACGTAGGACACACATGAGAACATCCAATCATCATATCTTTCAGGAAGGAGATGGGTTCTGTGTCCCAGAGATGAATGTGCTCTGGATGGAAATGTGCACATCAACCCAAGAACAAAAGCAAAAGACCTTGTGAAGATGCTGCTGAAGCTGTTAAGCATGTGTCATTATCCACAGTGAAACGAGGACTGTACCAACATGGGCTGAAACAACACTCTGCAGGAAGAAGACATTACTCCAAAAGAAACATAAAAAAGCCAGATTACAGTTTGCAAATATAATAATAAAGGGGGACAGGGACAAAGACCTTCATTTTTGGAGACATGTCCTGTAGTCTGACAAAACTAAAATTTAACTGGTTGGCCATAATGAGCGTTGTTATGTTTAAACGAAAAAGGGAGGAGCTTGAAATACTGAAGCAACATCTCAAGACATCACCCAGGACGTTAAAGTGGGTCAAGTGGCACAAGTGGGTCTTCCAAATGGACAATGGCCCGAAGCATATTGCCAAACTGGTTACAAAGAGGCTTAAGGATAACAAAGTCAACATTTATGAGTGACCATCACAAAACCCTGATCTCAACCCTATTGAAAAATTATGGGCAGATCTGAAAAGGCATGTGCGAGCAAGGCTGCTGCACTGAACACCAGCTCTGTCAGAAGCTTGTGGAAGGATATCTAAAACATATGACCCAAATCATACAGTTTAAAGTCAATGGTATCAAATACTAATGAAATGTCTGTAAACATCTGACTTTGAAGAAAGTAATGAAAATAGTCTACAAAATCCTCCTTTCATTATTCTCGCATTTAGCAAATGGAAATAATTTTGGTAATCCCAATTGACTGAAAATGGGAAAGGTTTAATCTGATTTCATGTTCAAGAGTGAGGGGAAAAAAAGCATGTCTCTTTTTATTTAGTGTATGTAAACTTCTGCTTTCAACTGTATATTGCTATAGAGATATACTGTGATAAGCAGTAATATTGAAACTACTTTATGATACAAAATAATGCTGAATAATCTCAGTAAATGTCTTTTAAATAGATAGGATCATTAAGAGGTATAAGCTTAAACAAATTAATAGCAGAGCTCTCCCTTCTGCCGGTGTCCCATATAAATCCTTATAATGTAAATAAAACAATTATTCAACTAACACAGGGGTCGGCAACATGTAACACCCAAAGAGTCATTTGGACCTGGTTTCCACGGAAAGAAAACACTGGAAGCCGCAAATACTTTTTGACATCTAAAATGAAGATAACACTGGCCTTCTGATGGGCAATATCTTCAAGATCCTCTGTCAAGCATTTGAATTTGGACACCCATATGTCTTTGTCAGCTGTCAGCCAGCTCCAGATCAGGTTAGGACTTTCACCTGCAAATGCATTTTGGGCGGCGTTTGGCGAGTGTACTGGCTTCCATGAGTGTGATGCTTATTTTGAGCGAATAATAAAATATAATTTTATTTAATATTTCAAAAGCACAAAAATCTTCCAATTTAGAACTACAGTTTTAAACACAAATAAAATACACTTCAGTTAAATACTTATAATTTATTTTCCCAAGCCACACGGAGCTGCAGTGTAAGGATGAAAGAGCCGCGATTTGCCGTCCCCTGGACTAACACAATAATCAACTGGATCTCTGAACTCCTTTGGCCCTAACGAACTGGAGTCACAAAAGTTTTCTTTAAACACGTGAGGACATGGTCTCCTTTTAGTTTCAATATTTGTTTGTGAGCTGATAGTGTGTGAGAAAGGTCTGTCTGTGCAAACTCTGCAGTAAACACCATAGAGACAAACTCACAGATGTGCACAATACTATGAGGACATAAACTAACTCTAGGACTGTCACGATAACATATTTTGAAGCTCAATATATTGCCAGAGATATATTGCAATAAACAATAATATTGAAACTATTCTATGCCACTGATATGATCAAAACACAGCACGATCATCCCAATAAATCATTTTTAAATAGACAGTTTCGATAAGAGGAATGAGCCGCAACAAATAAATAGCAGAATGAGGCAATAATTAGCCATAGAAGTGACTTATTCAATCCTCCACAGCTCAAGTCTTGGTGTATTACAACCCAAATAACACAAATCTTTCCACTTTTGCAAAGAAAAAGTCCCCACAATAAATACTGAGACCCAAAATCTATTGTTCCAGCTTTCATATATTGAACGATAAGTCGATATAGTGTTTATTGTGATAGGCCTAACTGACTCCATCCAGGACCAACCGATGACGACATTTTGATCAAATAAAATCAATATAGAGATGTCACATTTTGAGCCTGGTGTTGGGGCGATAATGCAAAGAATATTTAGCACTTTTTTCTTGTATTGGTTAATCACAATTTTTGATTCCATTTGTTTTTCTTGTTTCAAAACATATTAACCAAAAAATGTGAATAAATGTGGAATTTGACGCTTTAAATCTTCACCAGGCAACACATAAAAATGACGTCCTCCTTCGTCTTGAGTCTACTGCAAACCTCAGTCTTTGCAGAGATAGAGGTCTACAGCCAATCCTCTGTCAACTCATCACTGACCATTATGATTAGATTTCAAGCTCTAGTTAAATTTACATTTTAAACTTCATTATTATGTAATGTTGCTGACTTTCTGTGTGGGCAGGCTCTGTTTTGGGAGCAGTTTCGTCCAGACTTGTACCAGTGTGCCTGGTTAAATCAGATTTTTTTTTTTTTAATGTGAAACCTTTTTTTTCCTCAGAATGGAGTGCGTGTGCAGCCCACCATCCAGTTCAAAGGACTCCAGGGTGTGAGTGTTTGAACTGCTTTATCTCTCTTCTGTCTGTCTATAACTATGTTCACTAGTTTCTATGGAGGACAGAAATATAAAAATATAAAAAATATATACATACATACAATGAAAATGTAGCAATAAAAATTAACGATGCATGAATCACTCCACATACAACTTCAGAGGTTCAAGGAGAAGAAACAACAAGAATATGGTTAAAAGCTCTGAAAAGTCCAGTTTACAGAATAGGTCTGAACATTGTAATCAAGATCATGTAAAAAAAAAAAAAAAGGTAATAATTGTGTGTTCTTTCAGCGTATTAAGATTCCTCGCTCGGTGTCCTCCTCCGAACTGCAGAGCTTTGAGTTCTACCTCTCCAATGTAGCCAAGGACAATCCTCAGGGATGCTTCGAGTGTCTACAGCAGCACGCTGTTGGGTAAGAGCGCCACCTACCCGCTGGATCAGGACAGTGTACTCCCCCAAATACCCAGAAAAGCCTGTTCTGTGCTTCAGTGCTGTGCAGCGTTCTCGCGATACTAACATTTCAAACTTGATTTTGATATTAAAAAGTAGACTCGATTCTCAATATCGATTTTGCTGCCTAAATTTTAGTACCAACACCTGCTCAAACAAGCATCTAGTTTCCATACGAGTTTTAGTATCGATTAGTAACTGATTTTTGATCATTTTAACAACCCTAGTGCTGTAAATCATTCAGATGGATGCATTTAACATGGCTGTGACAGAACTTTGTTTTAATGAGGCTTGGAACATTCTTCTTCTTGAAGTGAATACATTTACTTTAAAAAGTACAGTTTATGATTATTCGGGCCCAGGGTTGCACAATATAGTAATGAAAGTCGAATTGTGAGCTCATCCCTGTGATGATATGATTTTTTTGTTCAATTGTCACATGATTGTTTACTCATTTGCTCTTGAATACGGCTCTATACGCAAACACAGACACGTTTCCCCATCCACTCCTCCTAGTGGTCAACCTGAGCAATGCTGTGAGTGGAATTTGGATTCAACCAATCACAGTGAAGAGTAAACTTTCAGAAGCAGATAACTTTATTGACCTCTTCAAGGCAATATAAAGATGTTTACATGAATCATGACCTGGCCCCAAGAAATTCATGATCTTGGCAATTCAGCAGGACGCCGTAGGACTGACTAAGGCTACGTTCACACTGCAGGCCAAATCATTGTTTTTTTTTACCCCTATGTGACTGGTATCTGTTTTTTTTTTCATGTCTGTGTGAAAAGCTTAAGTCATCCATCCATTTTCTGACCCAGGCCTCATTCGTGTGTCATAAATCTGATATGCATCTGGTATGACTGCACTCATGTTGCATTCATGACCTTTACACTAGGGATGGGACGATATACGATAATATCGTTAATCGCGATAAATAAGGTCCGCAATTAATCGTTTGTGGCATTTTTTAATAATCGCGATCATCGCGCACGATTATAATCGCCTTTACGGCACCACACTGCCTCATGTTTCCAGTTCCAATACAGCGTTTAGATGTTAGTTCTGGTGTTTGCCCACTCTGACATAGCAATGACACTTGTAGCTTCTGTGCTTATCTCTGTCTGAACTATATTCTGTCAGATATCAACAATAAACAAAGTCTGATCCGTAACTCTCCACAGGAACGTACCAGTGCGCGCCTCACCCGTGCGCACAGATGAGACGCTAATGTGTGCACATCTTAGATTTTTACCTACAATAATGCAAACTGCAGAATAAAACAACACCTTTTAAACAATAGACAAATTAAGTCTAATTCATAAAGCTGAACACAATGTGCCAGAGCGCATGGTCCGAATGTGCACTATGTGCACAGAAGCAATGCTAACGATTATACACGATATATTTTACGTACAATTAAGTCAATAGCAGAATAAACCACGCTTACCGATCGAGAACAGCATCCAATCCATCAAAAAATAAGGTCCTTTACTCCTGAGTCCACTGTGGGATCTTGACTCTTTGCCATGAACCACTCCAGGTCAGAGATGCCTCTAGTTTAACTTGTACAAACATCCACAGTGTCCTCGATCACGTTCTCCCTTTGTTTTGTCCGTTTCGTCATGTTTAAAACGCAAAACAACAGTGCGTAAAATGCGCCATTATGCACACATTTCTGCATCCACTCGTTTCCCAATTCACCAAAGTGCCTTAATTAAAAAAATTAAGTGTTTGTCGACGGGCACTTGCGTCACTTCCGGCGCAACAAGGACCGGTCCATTTCGACAACATGGCATTGAGGAGTACACATTTTCTTCCGGGTACGTCTGTTTATGGAAAACCATGGCATGTGATACGTCATCCTGTCCCGCTGCTCTTTGGCTGTAAGGGGAAAACGTCACTAAATGTGTGTGATGTAATTGGTTGATTCTACAAGGGGAAGAGTGGGGCGTAAACTTTCAGTCATCTGTAGCACTGATTCGCTGTCTGCGGGCTCAGTAACCCACAACCCCCACCTTATTGGCCACCACTGGTGTCAATCACAAGCTAACACGTGTGTTTAGCACTGGGGAACAAAGTTGGCGCTGTCAGAAGTTTATTATGCCTGAAATCGACTAAAGAAAGACAAAGAAGTGACGGAGCAGATTTTATATTTGGAGTCCTGCAGCAGATTGGACATGGAGGATCTTATTTTGTGGACATAATTTCTTGACTGGATTATATTCTCTGGACCTTTACGGAACAAATGAGCCCAACTTTGTGTGAATATGTTGATGTTTGACAGAACCAGAGTGCTCAATGGTAAGTGAAGTCCAGATTCACACTTTGTGACTTTTCTGTAAAAACGTCTTTCCTGTCAGCACTCTGGTGATTGCAGGTGAAAATGGTTTGCATATCCAGAAAGACGAGCGCCGCAGCTTTCATTTGATGTTTGTGCGGGTGACGCAGAAGTGTATGTACATTGCTGTAAAGTTGTAAAGTAGGCCCGGGCCGTCGGAACGTTAACAGGTTAATAATTATCACGATAATATCGTTAATCGCGATTAATTTGGCCACGATAATCGTGAGTCTAAAATTTAATATCGTCCCATCCCTACTTTACACGTCATTCGATCACGTAAGTAGGCAAACGTTCTCCTCCTCATCCAAAAGTTATTGAAAAAGTCTGTGTCAGTGAATCGACTCACATCAGTGTCCCACTACCCCAACACCTCACCTCATGCTCCTCGAAATGGAAACGTCAGAAAGGGTCCCAAAGACTACCATAACCAAAGTCCTTGCCCTCTTCCTTCTTGATAAGCTTCTGGAAATCACTTGATTAAGTAAATGTTGGCTTCGGCTGCTCAAATGAGTTGAAATAGCCACAAATGTGGCACAACTGAGACGACTTGGGGCCATGTTTACCATATGTTCCAGACTAAAGTGACACTTTTTTCATAGTTTGGTCACGGTGCGACTTATGATCATGCGTCATATATGTGAAATTATTCAAGTATTGGTACACTGAGAACTGCGCTAGGGTCTCTAGGCTTGTGGATGAAGAATTCAATGGATTTTGTGATTTGGAGTGAGATAGAGAGTAAACCTGTTACCTTGTTTGTTATGCTTTAGTTATCTGATTAAATGTTAATATCTTATGTTAACATACCAGACACTTCTAGTCAACTAGTTTGTTGTTTAAGGTTGCAAAAAATACTTCCTGTTTCCGGTTCAGCCTTTTACGCTAATGCGAAGTCTTACCCGACAGAGCAATATTTAAGAAACAATTGGAAAGTAAAATATAAAGTTTTTGGTTCACTGGTTTTTGCTGGTTCTACGGTGTGAACTGTGAAGAAGTAAAACCAGAGTAAACATCAGTGAAAGAACTCGTGTCTCTTGTGTTTGTGGACAAGCCGGCGTATGTTAATACCTTATGTTAACATACCAGGCACCTATTCAGTTCATTGTCTATGTGTTATGTTAGCGTGCTGTACTGCTATTCAGCCTTGTTCTCTATTTTTATTATTATTATAACTTGCCTTTAAAGATTAAATGTCTGTTCTTGGTCTCGTTTGTAAAATAAATGTCCCCCAGAAATGTGGCTTGTAGTCCTGTGCGACTTATATATGTTTTTTTCTTCATTATTACAAATTTTTTCACTGGTGCGACTTATATTCCGGAGCAACGGAAGTCCAGAAAATACAGTATTTCCGCAAACACAGCGTGTGACGTGTTCTGTTGTGCACATGCGGGTGACTTGCTGGCCACACTTCATTCACATTAGGGATAAATAGCAATCACATTTTTGTTGTAATTTGAACAACTACATAAAAAAATCAGATAGAAGCAAAACAATTTGAATTGGACCAAATACCCTGCAGTGTGAACATAGTCTAGGTTGGTTTTGGCTGCATTTGGCCCCTGGGCCATAATTTGGACATCACCGCTCTCTCGTTACTCTCACCCTCTCTGTCACCCACTATCCTCTGTTTTCCTTCAAGTCCAAAACCTCCTTTCTCTCTTCTGGCCCTTTACTTTCTGTTCTGTTTTCTTTGAGGGCCTCCCCTGGTCTCACTCACTTGTGTTTTCTTTCAGGTCCTCCCCAGGTCTCTCTCTTCTGGCCCCTGTTCAGACCAAACTCACCATCTGTGCCACAAATGACTCGTACCAGGTGACCAGGGAGAAGATGACTCAGGCTGTGGAGGACACAAAGGAACGCTGCACCAAAGTCATCAAACCTGGAGGACAGTTCAGAGGTGACGGGCCGGTCAAAGTCCCTGTAAAAACAGTTTGGGAAAGAACTGACGTAAAGACTGTAATCTGAACTGACAAACTAATACAAGAATCACATTTCAGAACATGTTTGTACAGATCTGAACTACAGGCTTAGCAGTTTTTATACAGAATTAAACTGAAAATTTTGTTTGGTGGAGGAAGTGATCGTATTTGAAATTGCAGCATTTACTAATTCTGTTCATTGTGATTTTGATAAAATTTCTTGCAGCTCTATTATAAAGACTGTTCTCAGTTTGGTGCGTTTTCTGGACCTACACTCTCTTAAAAATGTCCCAAATGTTGACTTAAGTCTTTCAAATCCATTTTTTTAATAACAGATTGGATCCATATGAATCTTATGATTAATTACATCATAATCATAAATGAGCTGTAAGATGAGACAAACGTCCAGACATTAATATTTGTAATCTGTATTTCATGGTAGTTCATTTTTTAAAGGGCCTGTACCTCATGTTTTCCATGTATTTGAGGAAAATGTGTCTCGGCCCAATACAGATATATTCTATGAGCAGTTGTTGAGGTCAAAATACGTCCACTGTGTTCTGTCTGCATCTAGTTATAAAGCGCGTTATTGTCTGATAATCAGGAAGTGCACGTTAGCATGCTAAGTGTTATAGCAAAACTCCGCTCCGCTTATAAAGCCATTGTGGTGAATAATTACGATGCTCAAGATGCATAAGATAAGTGAGGAATAACTGGACCACTGCAAACTGTTTAAAATGACCTCAGTAATAATAAGTTTTAAAAGCCAGTGACTTTGAAGGAGGTGTACCTGATTTTGACAGTCTAGTTCATCCCATCCCTTTCTATAAAACCAGTATTCTGTTTAAATGTCCTATATTATGTAAAATTGATTCTTTAATACATGTTATAATGTTGTTACCTCCTCAAAAATATAACTGGAGTTGTGTTTTGCTTCTTTCACACATGTCTGAGTAACCCTTTTATTATTAGTCTGTCTACATCTCCAAAGCTCAAGTTGAACCTTTTACCTTTAGTTCAGTAGAGATTAGTAATTCCAGGGCTGAAATGATCCAGGTGATTCTAGTGAAGGTTATATGGAATTTAAAAAGATAGTAGAGCACTTCCTGTATTATCACATGACATCACAAGGTGGTGTTTTCAGTTCGAGAGAAGAACTCATCCTAAATATACAGGGTTTAGGTGTTAAACGTGTGAATGAAACAAAACACAACTCCAGGTCTGTTTGTGATGAGGAAACATTAAAACAGACCAGAATACAGTATAATGAGCCCTTTAGTAGAGACCTCCCTCTCCTGTGTGTCTTAGGTAAGCAGGTTCAGATCCGAAAGCCCGCCCTCTCCGGAGCCGATGTCGTTCCAGAACGTAAAAGGTCGACGCCCATCAACCCCGCCAACACGCTCCGCAAGTGCCTCAGCAACAATCCTGTATCACAGCGACCCCTACGGGACCGCATCCTGCACCTGCTCGCTCTCAGGGCCTACAAGAAACTGGAGCTACTCGCACGATTGCAGCGAGACGGGATCAGCCAGAAAGACAGAACTTCACTGGGAACGACTCTACAACAGGTGAGAGAGAGGGATGAGAGAGGGATGAGAGAGGGATGAGAGAGGGATGAGAGAGGGATGAGAGAGGGATGAGAGAGGGATGAGAGAGGGATGAGAGAGGGATGGAGAGATGGATGGAGAGATGGATGGAGAGATGGATGGAGAGATGGATGGAGAGTGAAGGAGACAGAAAGAGAAAGAGACGTGGAGAGAGGCAGACAAATAGAGAGAGAGACTGAGTGAGTGAGAGAGACAGACAGACTAGGAGGGGGGGGGGGGGCAGGCAGAGGGAGAGAGAGAGGGGGACAGAGACGGGGAGAGAGACACAGGGAGACGGACAGGCCGGGAGAGAGAGACAGAAACATGGTCTGAAAGAGAGACAGAGAGGGGAAGAGAGAGAGAGATGGGGACAGACAGACGGACAGAGAGACAGAAAAGGAACAGGCAGAAAGAAATATCAGGCAGACAGAGAAAAGGATATGGTATCACAGAGAGCAACACTGCAACTGATGAGAGGAGCAGGGCAGAGGAGCAGAGGATGTCTGTTGGTGCAGAGTTTGAACTGTCTCTTTTGCAGGTGGCTGTTCTAAACACTAAGGAGAACACATACTCTCTGAAGGAGTTCATGTACCGTGATGTTCAGAGGGAGTGGCCCGGTTACACAGAGGAGGAGCGCACACAGGCCGAGAGGAACGCCGCTCGGTAATACTCACTTAACTCTGTGTTTAGTTTAGACTGTTTAAAACCTCACTGATGATGTCATCACTGCTACAGGAAACTAGGCCTAAGCGCTGAGCCCCTCCCCTCCAGCTCCTCGCCTAAAGACAGTGCCCCCTCCTCCTCTCCACAGGTACCTGCACACATTCACTACTCACCCCAAAGCCTGAGGCTTGTTACAAGATTATTGGATTTCACACTAAATGACAAGCACAGACAGAGCACGCACACACACACATTCACACACTCATAATATACTAATACTACTACTACAAGTGTTTCCTTCTGCTATTTCTTTAGAATATTTTTGGCCATAGTTTTAATATTATTGTTTATCGTCTATATTTTCTTCAGCAACATATGGCACTTGAAAATGGGTGATTGTGACTTGTGTCCTGTAGCTGGGTCAGATTTACAGGGACAGTCTTTCCTGCTTTCTTTTGTTGCAGAAGGCCGACTTTGACTTCATCGACCCACTGGCCCCAAAGAAACCTCGAATCTCCCATTTAAGCAACCGCGCCTCCTCCTCTGCGTCATCAGAGGAACAGCCCAGCCATAGATCCTCCCCTGCGCCCTCCTCAGCGCCATCCTCTGTGCCCTCAGACCGCCGCGACCAGGAGCACCCTTCGCATAGGCCCTCTTCTTCACCCTCCCGCTCTCTCTCCTCTCACCCGCGAGCCATCAATCACCAGCTAAGCCCTGCCTCTTCCTCTCACTCGCCGTCAACGCCTGAAGGATGTGGAACCCAAGACCTGCCACTGGACCAAAGTTCCACTTGCAGAGACCCGCCCAGAGACCCAAACCCAAGTCCCCAGTCCTCGTACCGGGCAGGGTCAGCCCGAGCGCCCAGCCCCCCTGAAGAACCACGAAAGGCCAAGAAGAAATCCAAAAAGCACAAAGAGAAAGAGCGAGAGAAGAAAGAGGAGGATAGCAGCAGAGTGCCCCCTAGAGACGCAGAGAGGGGCAGCTACAAAGCCAAGAAGAGGAGGAGAGAGGAAGAGGGTGTCCAGCAAGAGACAGGTTTGTGAGATACGAGTCCTTTTTAGTGATGATGACCACGTCTTTGGGGTTTAAATAATTTCTCCACTTTCTAAAGCTATTGTGAAAAAAATAATTTGACTGTTGTTGACTGACGATGAACTTTGTAATTACTGGGCCTGTCCACATGAAACAAAAACTGGCACAGACATATTAAAGGACCCATATTACACTATTTTCTGATCTGTTCTAATGTTGTTTCCTCATCACAAACAGACCTGGAGTTGTGTTTTGTTTCATTCAGACATATTTAACAAACATATTTAAACCCTACATATGTAGGCTGAGTTCTTCGCTCACACAGAAAACGCTCCATTCCACCTTGTGATGTCATGTGGTAATACAGGAAGTGCTCCATTGTGTTTTTAAGTTCCATATATCTTCACTAGAATCATTTGGATAACTTCAGCCCTGGAATTGGCACACTCCACTGAACAAAAGGTAAAAGGAGCTGTTAACTTGAAAGCTATCACTTCATGACATCACAAGGTGGAATAAAGCATATTGAGCTTTGGAAATGACTAATAATAAAGGGTATGTTTTTGAGGAGGTGACAGCATTATAACATGGTTTAAACCTCACAAGAGTCCATTTTGTTTAATATAGCACCTTTAACCATAAACCAGTGTGCCGATGTCACGTAAACAGCAGCTGTAGCAATGGGTGGTTAGTCTCTGTGTCTCTCCCGTTGGGTGAGTCTCCTGGTGGGTGGGAGTTATCTGGGTGCACAGCTGAGTCCCTCCCTGATCAGCCCGTGTGAATGAACTCAGCTTCTTATCTCCATCTGTGGGTCTGGTCTTTTAAATGTCCTATATTGCACAAAACTGACTCGTGTGAGCTTTAGGCCATGTTAGTATGTTGTTACCTCCTCAAAAACACCCTAAATACCTATTTACCCAAGTACTAGGACCAGGGTCAAATCTCTGGGTCAGATGCAGTTATCCTTTAGTAATGTCTCTGTGCTTTAGCTGATTATGTTAAATTAGACACATTGTCCTTGTGTTTCTATAGTTATAATCTCTGACACTCGTGGATCATTGTTATTATTTGAACATTTTAAATCACAAGATCCATCTAAAACGTCATAATAAAAGAAACAAGTTTGCTAACTTCCATGTTAAAAAACTCCCAGCGCCCAATGGGAGCTTACTGCAACACAGAGCCACATGCTGTCAGCGCCCCCTATGGTTGCACATCATACTAGTGAGCAGCGCATTTTTTTCATTTGTAGCAAAATGACTACACGATGTTGCCCAATCCTACGTGTATCACCGATAAAGAAAATAAAACTGGAGGAGGAAGTGAGTACATCACAGTGGGCGTGTACCATGAACGTGACAACGGGGGTAGATTGACTAAATCTTCTTGAAAATAAGCAACAACCTCAGAGGGTCAATGAGATGGAAACAACTATAACATGGTTAAAAGCTCTGAAAAGTCCAGTTTGCAGAATAGGTCTGCTTTACAGGAACCGTATGCCAGATTTAAATTTAAAATTTCATAAATATGAAAGATGACCTATTTGATTTGAATGTTTACCTCCCTATCTGGGGACAAAAAACGGCTTTTACTAATAACAGTTGAAAATGAGTCCACTAAGTCTTTAGTTTATCAGCTAAACCTCCAGTGAAGATAAATGAAACTTAAATAAAACTATAATATCCTCATAGCATATTTCCATCTTTATACAGTGTTACACCAGTGAGGTTTGAACAGAAGGATTGTACAGTGATGTCCCATTTATTTATGTTGTAATTTGGGGTTTTGATTCAAGATGATAATCCAGGCGGAAAGCAGAATGAGCCTCGCATGAGTCTCTCATTTGGGTTGGCAATTTCAATGCTGAAATCCAGTTGTTTTAAACCTAAAAGGACTCTTTCTGATTTGGTCACTACCTAAACCCCAGCAAATTGTCCTGAACCTTTGGACAGAATTCTCCCAGTCTGATGTCATCAGTATGGGACTAAAATACAACTCTCTACTTCCTGTAATTTTCAATTACATTTTTTTGTAAAGCCCAAAATCACAACAGCAGTTGCCTCTTAGGGCATTTCATGAGAAATGATTTATCCAACAGAAAGTTAGAAAATCAAAAATTAAACAGACATTGATCAATAACAGCAGACAAGCAAATTAATCAACAGAAAACGAGCCAATGTATAACTGTCCCAGAGCGCCCCCTGTCTTTAGACCCTCCTTCTCGGCAAGGAAAACTCAAAAAACCCAGTGGGAAAATGAGAAACCTCGAGGAGAACCACAGTGAAGGAGAGATCCACTCCCTTGGACAGGCAGGCTGCAGATGTGTCAGGACTATTTTCAACACATTTTTCAACTTTTCTTCACAAATTCCTTCTTGATTGATGTAAAACTTTAATTTATATGTAGACCAGGCTTTATCCCACCAAATGAACAAGTCTAATAAAAACAGAACAATACAGACAGAGTGGGCTTTAAAGTGCCAACATTTTTATATTATAATGTTTTCTCATCATAAACATAACAAGTTTCATTCACACATGTTTAACACACAAACCCTACATATTTAGGCTGGGTTCTTCTCTCAAACAGAAAACAACAACTCTGTTCCACCTTGTGATGTCATGTGGTAATGTCACTGTCACTTTAATCATTTAGATGATTTCAGCCCTGCAGTAGAAATGTAGACAGACTAGTAACAAAGTGTTACTCAAACGTGTGAATGAAACCTAACTCAACTCCAGGTCTGTTTTTGAGGAGGTAACATGGCTTAAGCTCACAGGGGACAGTTTAGCATAATACTGGACATCTGAGACACTGGTAGCATGAGTTCAGTTGAGACTGCACTCTTACAGTTAAAAAGCTCTACACTTTATATGTAATATTGTGTTGTTTTTTCAGATTCTTCAGACAGAGACAAAAGGCTCCAGTCCTCAGAGTTCTCCTCCTCCACTGATCTCAAAGACTATCTACTGTGAGTGCAATGAGAACAAGAGTTTTCTTATTTAAATTTTGTGTTTCTTTGAGGTGTTGGATATATCGAAAATGGACAGCATCAGTATTAAAATATTGAGTATTCCGTTTTAACTATTAAAAAAGGCGTAATCTACGAAACAAGGGTATCAAGTGTGGTGTTGTCATGATACTAAAATTTCAAACTCTATTTCGATACTAAGGAATAGATTCGATCTGATTTCCACATTAAATGGTAATACTTTCTCGTTTCTATCTGTGTAATCCCTCAGTGGTCCTGTAGGTTCCATAGTGGTCCATAGGTGTATACTTGTCTACGTGACATTTTTAGTATCGACACCTGCTCAAATGAGTAGTTTTGATACTATTTTTGGATACCTTTGACAGCCCTTCTCTAACTGTCCTGTTTTGTCGTGTTTTCTCCCTGAACAGAAAGTACGTGTCCCTGATGTCTGTGGAGCAGAGGCAGAGATACAAAGAGGATTTTAACTCTGAGTATGACGAGTACAGACGCCTGCACGCCCGAGTGGAGACCATCACACGCAGGTTCACTCGGCTCGACTCGCAGTGCAGAAGTCTGACGCCCGGGACCCAGGAGCACCAGGTCTGAGCCAGATGCCCTCCCATTATACTCTTCTGTGTGTCATCCTCCTGTATCTCTGTAGTGTTAGACTCAGATGAGAGCAGGTCAACTGTCTCTAGTGAATCTGCAGATGTTCTAGTGTGTCAGATGCCCTCCCAGATGTTGTGGTGTGGCTGGACAGATACAGTGGGAATAATGGAGCTTGTCACTGATAGAAATGATCAGGGTTGATTTTGTTTGTTATTAAGGTTTCAAATGTTTTACAGAAAGTTCAAGAGGAGGTCCTGAGGGAGTACAAGAAGATCAAACAGGTAAGATGCATCAGATTGTGTGTCAGATGCCCTCCCTGTGTGTGTCAGATGCCCTGCCTGTGTCTCCATGAGGTCTTATTCTGTGTAAAAGCTCAAAACCCCGTAGTTTAGACGTCTACAAACATGTTTTGAAGCAGTGGGACCAATATCCAGATCTTGAGCTAGTCTTGGTCAGGACTACTATAGCTGGAGGATTTGACCTGTTGTGCGTGTTTTGGGTTGTGGCTGTAGTTAGACCAGTACAGTGTTTTTAGAGGGAATATTCATTTTCATAATTCAGAGAAAAATTTCATAATATATAATATGGTTGCTCTTACAATCACAAAATGGCTGCCACAATTATCACAGCAACAGAATTTCTCTTGCCTTCCAGAACCGGTTTAAATGGGACTTGTGAAGTGAACTTTGATTTTCATAAATAAACTTACAAAACCCAAACCTGAAATCAGAGTTATTCTGTAAACTGGACTTTTCAGAGCTTTTAACCATGTAGTCGTTTCCTTCTCATTGAGCCTCTGAAGTTGTATTTGGAGAGATTCATGTTTGAGTAATCTTTAATCTTTGTATTCAAGACGTCATCGTCCCAGTCAGCTCCTGTTGTCATATGCACTGATACACGCCCCTGTGACATACTCACTTCTTCCAGTTTTAATAATCAGTGATACACGTGGGATCTGGCAGAGTCACATAGCCATTTTGATACAAATGAAAAAAATCCATTGTTAGGAGAGTCCGACAGCATGCGGCACTTTATTGTGATGATGTTTACGCCGATGTCAGCTCCTATTTGGCACTGCAGTTTTGTAAAGTGGAAGTTAGCGGACTTGTTTCTTTTAAGTCGTTTCAGATTAATATTGTGATGTAAAATGTGCAAATTATAATAAAATGATTCACATGATGTCAGAGATTAGAACTATAGAGCAGACACAAGCACAATGGAGTTAATTTAATCTCTCTCTCTGTTGACAGCTGAGTCCGAAATACCAGGAGGAGAAGCAGCGCTGTGAATATCTGCACAACAAACTGTCTCACATCAAACGCCTCATCTCTGAGTTTGACCACAAGAGGTCGCAGTCCTGGAGCTGAGAGACGGCCCTCCCCTGTGCGGCCTGCGGGGGGAGCCATAGAGCATGCCCTCCCCTGTGCGGCCTGCGGGGGGAACCATAGAGCATGCCCTCCCCTGTGCGGCCTGCGGGGGGAACTATAGAGCCAGGAGGAGCCACAAACACAGGGCCTTATTTATTTCCATCTGTTTTCTGTTGCAAAAGTACTTCTCTTGATTTAAAATGTCTTGGATTCAGAATATTCACCTGATCTTGAGTGGAGCTGTCGGTTAAGCATTCACCTGCAAACTCTATTCTGAGTTACATGTCAGATCTGAGGAGAGGCGTGCCCACTCGCAGTAAGAATGCATGTTAAGGTAGGGCTTTAGCTGTGACAAAAAACACTAACTGAATACATGCAAGATGGACATGTTTAATGCCTTACTGTGGAACATTCCAGGAAAATGACATCTCCGTAGAAACAAAGTGGTTGACCAACAACTAGAAATGTTACACAGTGCAGCTTTAAACCTTAAAAAATGTCTACAAAAATCACTACATTAAATTAATAAAAAATGCAATATATAACGTGTCTGCCACCTGTTTGGACGTACAGTGCTCCCTCGTTTATCGTGGGGGTTACATTCTAAAAATAACCTGCAACAGACAAAATCCGCAACGTAGTCAGCTTTATTTTTTACAATTATTATTATATATGTTTTAAGGTTGTAAACCCCCTCACCACACACTTTATACACTTTTCCCCAGACAGGCATTTTCTCACATTTCTCTCTTGTTTAAACTCTCTCGAAGTTCAAACCTTCGTGTATTATAATCCCACTTCCTCAATGATCACTTTAAATTTGCTGTTCACGTGCGTCTGCTCCAGTGGTATCCACAGAGGCGGCCTCTACGTCCAGAGTGCCTGTACTGTGCAGGAGACACGCCACGAAAGAGATTGAGGGTCTACAGTCCCTCAGCCAATCAGGACGCAGGACACGATGCACACTCATAAACTGTAAAAAAAATAAAATAATAGAGCACACAAAATTGCACCAAAAAAAATCCACGAAACCGCAAGGCCACAAAAGATGAACCGCAATATAGTGAGGGACAACTGTACTACGTTTCTTGGAATGTTCCACAGTATGGAATGAAATGTGATGTGACCACCAGGCCAAGTTACAGGTCTGATCTGTGGAGAGGCGAGTCCACTGAATCAGCATGCATGTTTATTTATCAAGTGATAAAAACAAAATCTTAATGCTGTATTGTAGAATATTACAGGCAAAATCATAACATTGTCATAACATCAAAAGTTTCATAGTGTAGCTTTAAAATACAAACGACTCAAGTCCAGGTGAATTTTCAGAATCCAAGTCATTTGAACTCGTGAAGATTTATACTTTTGCATTGTTTCCATTCCTCACTCCTCCTTTTCCTATCCTCTTTTTCTTCCCTCCTCTCCTCCCATCCTCCTCCTATCCTACTATCTAAGTATCCATATTTTTTCCTCCTCCACCCTTCTCTCCTCTTCTCTCTTTTTGATTCCTGGGCGTTGAACCTTCGCCTCCTTCTTTTCATTTTATTTTCCTTAATCTGAGCTCTGCACCGTGTGACCGGGCAGAGAGAGAAAGAAAAAAAAAAGAGTATTTGAAAAGTTGTATTTAAGTTGTGAAGAGGGAGCTGTATTTATTTGACTGGGAACAGAGTCCACACAGATGTTTTATGGTAATCAATGCAATAATAAAAGAGCTCTGGGCCTTAAGGGCCTGTGAAGTGCATGTGCCCCCCCCTCCTCCACACAGTGACCTGAACAATAAGACAAACATAGCCACCTACGCCCCAGGGCAGACCCATGGAAATGTGACTGCTGTTCTGCACCTAACAGCCTCTTGAGTACACATTTAAAAGGTGAGGAGGGGGAGTGTTTTGCCTAAGGACACAACAACACTATGCAAAGCCGGTAGTGGGAATTGATCTCCAAACCCTGTGCTGTTTACGGTCTAAACTCAAAGGTGCACAGTACATATGGAACTTAGAATCCTGTGGTTTAGGGGTAAAACCTTTATTGATGAAAAATGCACTGCAAAACAAAATATCTTTCATGAGTTAAAATGACTTTATGCCACTACAGGGTCAGACAGTGTTTTCTAATGGGATGCCCTTTAAAAACCTCCACATGCAACTAGAAATACTGCTTCAGTTTAAATGGAATATCTTTAATGTTACTGCAAACATTTAAAGTGTTCACCAGTGCCTCGACATGTTTGGGTTCAATTTAAAGAAACTTTCTGGAGGTGGCACGTCACCTGCATGATTCCATGGAGACAAATTTCAAACCATACTACAACATTCTCCATGGAGATGGATAAGGTTAATGCCTTACTGTGGAAGATTGTAACCATGGAAACAAGCAGGAGGAGGTGCTCTTCCAGGTCAAATAAGAGGGCAGGTTTGTGGAGATGCAAGCCACCTCACAGTAAGGAATTTTAACTCTTGTAGATGTCACCATTTTGCTGTGTATGTGCCTTAAAGGTTCACCATGGGACCAGGTTAGCCCAGTCCAGACTAAACCTGGTCTTAAACTGGACCGAACCAGGTCTCAAAGTACACTGAACCATGCCAAACTGGTATTAAACTGGACTTTGGCTGGTCTAAACAAAGCCCATCTCTCGTGCAGGATCAAATCAGGAATAAAATGGAGTTTAAAGAGTCCCCAGTGTTTGAGAAACTCGAGCTTGACTGTCAGCAGAGACATAGATGGTGCTATAGTGTTATACCAGTCCACTTTATTAAGTCCACTGTTCTACTGAGTCCTTTGTGAATGCATGCCCAGTTATGATGGGGTTGTGGGTTCCCTCCCCAGTAGTTTGTGAAATGCATAGATCAGTCTACACCAATGGACAAAGTCATAAAAAATAAAAATGAAAAACAAAAAGACTAGACCAGAGATTGAACCCATTCATATATTTGGTTCTAAATCTGGTCTAAACCAGGACTACATTAGGTCTACATTTCACTAGGTCTTACCCAGATCTAAACCAGGACTTTATTCTGGATTCTGATATTGGACTAAACCAGGACTGTGCCATACTGATACTTGGCTTGATATTGGTCTAGTCCAAGGTTGAACCAGGACTAAACCAGGACTTTTCTCTGCTTAGAACTGATGTACATAATAAAATGGCGGCTATATTTTGTGAACTGCAGCCTTTAACCCAAAATTGAAAATATTCTTCTCAGAATTTAAGATAAAATGTACTTTTCTTCATAAATTTGGATGGATCGTTTAAAAATATTAAGTCTTATTTAGAATATTTATTTGAAAAAGGGAAAATTGTTTATGCCTGTGTTTGATAAATTAATTTTATTTTCTGGTCCAAGATCTGCAAAGGATTCCTGAAAAGAATTATAAAATCGGAGGCCAGTAAAATGTGAAATTGTTTTTGCATTTTGTGGAAGATGAAACTGTCAAAATCTCACCTGAACAGTGTTTCAGTTTATGATGCTGAAATGTATCAAAGGAATGTTTGTTTTCTGACACTTGGTCTGGGAGTGGATGGACTCTGGAGATCGCTGTGAAACGACACAATTTAAAATCATAATTGCAGTATTCTTAAAGCTTCTAAATGATTTCAATATCAAATTTTTCTCTGGTAACAAAATGAGTTAAAAATGAGTTGAGTTCACAATATGGTGTAGTTGAGTATTTTAAATCAGACGTGTTGTGCTTGTGTCTACAGCTCTAATCTATGACACCTGTGGATCATTATGTTATAATTTACACATTTTCAATCACAATATTCATCTAAAAAGAACAAAGCGCCGCATGCTGTCAGCGCCCCCCTTTAAATAGCTGCACGTCACACTAACGAGCAGCGGGGTTTTTTTTTCATTTGTACCAAAATATTTACTCAACACTGCAGAAATCATGAGTATCACAGATAAAAAAAAAAAAAAAAAAAAAAAACTGGAGAAGAAAGTGTTGAAATTATAACACAATGATCCACAGGTGTCATAGATTATAACTACAGAGCACACACAAGCACAATTGATACTTTGCAGTGGCATCAAGCTGGGGGTGTTCTACATGCACCTCTAATGGTGGAATGTTCAGCAGTTACCATGGTGACACTATTTACACATTAGCAAACAGACAAAAAAGATGGTCTGAAAACTTTAGAAGAAATACAAAATGGATTTAAAGAGCACAATTTCAGGAGCCTGATCAGTGTGAGTGTCTATGGTCGTGTTTAGGAGTTTGATTTTACACAAAAAGGTGAGAGTGACTTAACTGAAAAAAATTGCTAATGCGAGCTAACTTGAGACTGTAATGTTATTTTTAGTAGGACTTGTTTAACAGCACAAATCAGCTCATCTGTTGGAGTTCAGCTAAGTCAACTCTTTATGGTCAGATTGTGTTTACACAAAGATCAGATTAAAGTCTTGTGACATCTTCATGACATTATCTGCAAAGTATCAATAGGTCTGCTTTAAAATAAGGTTGAGAATTTTGTCTGGGAAATATTAAAGAATCAGGAACCAGTCAAATGAGAAAATAGTTCAGTTTAATCATTAATATAATATAAATATTGTGGATTGAAGTCACTTTTTATCTTTATCAAAAACATCCTGAAATTTCTTTTCACAAAAATGATTTCAGTTTTCAAATATCAAACGTTCTCAAAAATGAAGCTCTATGTTTAGCGTGAGAAAGTGTTCAAAGTAAATTTTCAGTTTGAGCAACACAAAGGAAAGACACCACAGGATTAGTCAAATGTTTGGGTGAAGTTATTCTTTAATATGTATTTTTCCCTGAAGCTGGACTGACAGGCTGCGGCTCTGAGCTCAGCTTTGTCCTGGAAACGGATGGACAGTGCAAAAAAATCAAATCATTTCAATAAAAGCCACTGCAACAGGATCAAATGTGTCTGGTTCATTTATAGTTAAAATGTAGAAGTTTAGTTTTAGTAATTGGTAAAGGAGCATCCACACATACTCACACATGCATTCAGAAGTGCGCACAAACACACGTGTATGTGTGGTTAATCCTGGTTTAGCCCTGGTTTAGCCCTGGTTTAGTCCTGTTTTACCCTTGGTTTAGACCTGGTTTAGCCCTGGTTTAGTCCTGTTTTACCCTTGGTTTAGACCTGGTTTAGCACTGGTTTGGTTCTTAATAAAATGGACACAAAATGTCTCTAAAACTCATTTATTGAAACCGTTTTTACAGCAGCTTCATTTACATTTTTCTGAATTTGAAATAAAAGTTTGTGAAGCTGAATATTCATTGAAGTATTTATGTTTTGAATAATCTTTCGCCCTGTACAGTTACATAAACACAGTATGAGGAAAGTAAATCTAAAAGCACTGTCGGCATCACGTCAGTCTGGGCCTTTATAACTATGGGAGATTCACTGTCTTTTAAGAGGGGGATTTACTTCTATGGGCTATTAAAGAGGGGGCATTTACTTCTGAAAATGCTATACTCACCCAAAACAATGTATCAACAAGTTTAATAATTTTTACTTTCATTTTTTACATTCTGAGTCTCCCCTCTCTTTGCTATGTCACTCCCCCTTCAGAGCGCTGTCACAGCACAATCAGCTGCATCCCACTAATGAAACAGTACGTCACATCAAGTTTGTCAGGTGGTTGTGTAGTTTTGTATCATGTTTTTGTATATTTATGGAGAATTGTAGTGAGGGAGCATGTGTGATGTAGGCTTGTGGGTGGAGCCTTGTACAGACTCGTACTGCTGACTCTAAGGAGGGTTTGAATAGGGCCCGGGAGAGATCATTAGATTACTTAAACATGCATAAATGACCTAGAAAGAAATAGGTTTGCATTATACCCCCTCTTTAAAGAAATATCCAAACTTTTGCTCCTCAAATGTTGAACCTTTTCATTATCAGTTTGGGATTGGCTCCACAAACATGTCTCATTAATCTTATGGCTTAAAATCCTTTGACAACACTTAGTCTTTGTCTTTTCTGAAGCTATTGTGAAAAAATTATTTGACTTTTGACGTCGCTGAGACGGGCGTTGGGATCACATGTTGGAGTTCACCCTGGCGAACGAGAGTGTCGCGTCCCCATGCCTTCGGGTTGGGAACAGGTCTGTTGTGTCGGCCTACGGGCCAAACAGCAGTGCAGAGTACCCAGGCCTTCTTTGAGTCCCTGGGAAGGGTACTAGACAGTGCACCAACCAGGGACTCCGTTGTTCTCCTTCAGTGCCCATATGGGTAACGACAGTGACACCTGGAGGGGCGTGATTGGGAGGAACGGTGTCCCTGACCTGAACCCGAGTGGTGTTTTGTTATTGGACTTCTGTGCTAGCCATAGTTTGTCCATAACGAACACCATGTTCGAGCACAAGAATATCCATCAGAGTACGTGGCACCAGGAAATCCTAGTTCGGAGGTCGATGATCAACTTTGTTGTCATGTCATCTGATCTCCGGCAGTGTAGAGAGGGGCAGACCTGTCAACCGATCACTACCTGGTGGTGAGTTGGATCCGCTGACGGAGGAGGATAGACCTGACACCCCCAAGCGTACTGTGAGGGTCTGCTGGGAACGTCTGGCGGAGCCCTCTGTCAGGGGAGTCTTCAACTCACACCTCTGGGAGAGCTTCTCTCTGATCCTGGGGGAGGCTGGAAACATGGATTCCAAGTAGTAAGGTCTGCAGTGCTTGTCACAGCTGCATCCCCTGAACCCAGTGTTGGACACCGGAAGTAAGGGATACCATCAGGCTGAAGGAGTCCTGTAGAGCCTTGTTGGCTTGTGGGACTCCTGAGGCAGCTCACAATACCGGCGGGCCAAGTATGCCACAGCACGTACGGTCACAAAGGTAAAAACTCAGAGTTCGGGGAGGCCATGGAGGACGATTGTAGGACAACGTCAAAGAGATTCCGGCAAACCGTCCTTAGGAGGGCAAAGCAGTGCTTCGCCAACACTGTTTACAGTGTGGGCGGAGAGCTACTGACCTTTACGGGGATGTTGTTGGTCGGTGGAAGGAATACTTTGACGATCTTCTCAATCCGACCATTATGTCTTCCGAGGAGGAAGCTGAGACTGGGGACCCGGAGGCGGACTTGTCCATCACCCTGGCTGAAGTCACTGAGGTGGTTGGCAAGCTCCTCAGTGGCAAGGCTCCGGGGATGGAGGAGATCAGTCCTGAGTACCTCAAGTCTCTGGATGTTGTGGGTCTTGGCTGACACGTCTCTGTAACATCACATGGCAGTCGGGGACAGTACCTCTGGACTGGCAGACCGGGGTGGTGGTCCCTCTGTTTAAGAAGGAGGGTGTGTTCCAATTACATGGGAATGACACTCCTCAGCCTTCCCGGTAAGGTTTATTCCAGGGTACTGGAGAGAAGAATCCAACCGATAGTCAAACCTCGGATTCAGGAGGAACAGTGTGGTTTTCGCCCCGATCGTGGAACACTGGACCAGCTCTATACTTTCCAACAGGTCCTCGAGGGCTCATGTACAACCAGTCCACATGTGTTTTGTGGACCTGGAGAAGGCATTCCACCGTGTCCCTTGTGGTGTCCTTTGGGGCATGATCTGGGAGTATGGGGACTGGGGCCCTTTGCTAAGGGCTGTCCGGTCCCTGTATGACCAGAGCAGGAGCTGTGTCCGCATTGCCGGCAGTAAGTCAGACCTGTTCCCGATGCATGTTGGACTCCACCAGGGCTGCCCTTTGTCGCCGGTTCTGTTCATTATATTTATGGACAGAATTTCTAGGAGCAGCCAGGGGCAAGAGGGGGTCAGGTTCGGGGATCACAGGATCTCATCTCTGCTGTTTGCAGATGATGTCCTGATGGCTTCTTCGAGCCAGGACCTGCAACAGGCACTGGGGCGGTTTGCAGCTGAGTGTGAAGCGACTGGGATGAGAATCAGCTCCTCCAAATCCGAGACCATGGTTTTCGACCGGAAGTCTGGGGGTCCCTGTTTGGACTGCTGTCCCCGCAACCCAGCCCCGGATATGAGGAAGAAGATAGATGGATGGATGGCATTTGACTTTTGTGTATTTTAACTGACAGAGAAGACGTTTTTGTATCATGTGGATAGTCCCAGTAATTACAGAGATATTAACCATGAACCAGGTATCTGACAGTTACACAGCAAATTACACCTGTCTCCAGCTCAGGTTAAAATCACAGGGATTCTGCTGTGCTGATGTCATATTAATCTAGAACCTTCTTGTTGTGAGGCGAGAGGGCTAACCACTCTGCCACATGCACCAGTGGAGACAGAAGATTAGAACAGTTGAAGATGAGTTTAAGTTTAGAATATTGCACAAAATAAATGAACCCCAAAATGAGTGAAAGCGATAAAGACATGATGCCGACTGTGCGCAAACATTTAAAACTGTACTATGGACATTTTCTTCCGAGGACTCTTGTCTCCATGGTGATGTTATCGCTTTGCCCTGAATGCACAGTATGGCTTTAAACATGTCTATCTCCACTGAATAAAGCAGGAGACACCACCAGGCCAAGTTACATGTTATATCTGTGGAGGGTGATTTTATAGAATAGGCCTGATTTAATGCCATATCATTGAACATTCCGGGTAAAGCAAGAATATCTTCATGGAGACAAACAGGCATCAGAGCCTACACCAGAAAAGTTCCATGATGCAGCTTTTAGATTACAGATGTCTGAACAGTTGGACCCGGTTTGGACCCAGTCTGAACCCAGTCTTGGTCCCGGGCCGCAGCTTGAGACCCTGTTAAAGGGCTGATGTCCCACAGTGAAACCACAGCGCCCCCTGTGGCACAAAACTGAAGCAGCACCAAGAAATCAGGTTTGGATTTAAAGCATCAAAGGAACATGTGAGGCAGCACGGCTCAACAAACAAACAAACAACAAACATGTTATTGCATCAAAGTCAACCTGAAAAAATAAATATAAAAGACTTTTCCCCTCCTCTGCCCCTTTGACCCACTCTTCTGCTCCTCTGACCCTCTCCTCTGCTCCTCTCCTCTGCTCCTCTGACTTTCTCTCTGCCCCTCTCCTCTGCCCCTCTCCTCTGCTCCTCTGCCCCTCTCCTCTGCTCCTCTGCCCCCTCCTCTGCTCCTCTCCTCTGCTCCTCTGACTTTCTCCTCTGCCCCTCTCCTCTACTACTCTGCCCCTCTCCTCTGCTCCTCTCCTCTGCTCCTCTGCCCCTCTCCTCTGCTCCTCTGCCCCTCTCCTCTGCTGCTCTGCCCCTCTCCTCTGCTCCTCTGCCCCTCTCCTCTGCTCCTCTGCCCCTCTGCCCCTCTCCTCTGCTCCTCTGACCCTCTCCTCTGCTCCTCTGCCCCTCTCCTCTGCTGCTCTGCCCCTCTCCTCTGCCCCTCTCCTCTGCTCCTCTGACACTCTCCTCTGCTCCTCTGACCCTCTCCTCTGCTCCTCTGACCCTCTCCTCTGCTCCTCTGACCCTCTCCTCTGCTCCTATGCCTCATTCCTCTACTCCTCTCCTCTGCTCTGCTCCTCTGACCTTCTTCTCTGATCCACTGCTCCTTTTCTCTGCTCCTTTGCTCTTCTGCCCCTCTGACCCCCTCCTCTGCTCCTCTCACTCTCTCCTCTGCTTCTCTCACATGTAGTGGCTTTTTAACATTTGTGAATCCATCATTTTGTTCTTCTTAATTTGCTGAATATATACAGAACATATTTATTTGCATCTAATAATAAAAGAGCTGGACTAAAATGTGTTAGGAAATGTAGATTCTATTGGCTTACTACTACTACTACTACTACTACTACTACTACTACTACTACTACTACTACTACTACTACTACTACTACTACTACTACTACTACCTGGTCTTGGTTAGGAGTACCTAGTTGGAGGATTGTTGTTGATTTTGGTTGATAGAAAAAACAGATGAAACCTACCCAGACACAGGGAGAACATGCAAACCACTGTTCATAATCTTATAGTAATGTTCTGACTGCACTGTGGATTTATAAATCCATGTTGTGTTTTGTTTCATTCTCACATGTTTAACACTCAAACCCTGCATATTTAGAAGTTCTTCTCTCAAACTGAAAACACTCTGTTCCAACTTGTGATGTCATTTAGTAATACAGGAAGTGCTCCAGTGTGTTTTTAAGCTCCAAACACCTTCACTAGAATCATATGGATCATTTCGGCCCTGGAATTGCCAATCTCTACTGAACTAAAGGTATCTGTTAGTAGAAGTATCTGTTAACTTGAAAACTACCACTTCATGACATCACAAGGTGGAACAGAGCATTTTGAGCTTTGGGGATGTAGACAGACTAATAATAAAGTGTTACTCAAACATGTGTGAATGAAACAAAACATAACTCCAGTTATATTTTTGAGAAGGGAGCAACATTATAACATCGCTTAAAGAGTTCATTTTGTGTAATATAAGAGCTTTAAATAAACTGATATTAAATTTCATAAGCATTACCTCTGTGTGTCCTGGGTACAAGCTAAACATGGTCAAATCAAATATAACGTTAACTGGTAACAACTGTAATGCTGATTTATTATTAATGAAAAAACATTGGACTTTATGTCCCATTCATTTCTGTTATAATTTGGTGTTTGGACCAAGACGATTATCCAATCAGAAAGCAGTTCCAGTGCTGAAATGTCTCCCTCTGATCTGAATGGTCACTCCCTAAACCCCAGCACCTGCAGACAATCATGAATCAGTGCTAGTGCAGCCTCTGCAGCTCAGTGAATGAAATCTGGAGGTTCTGAACACGAGGCCTGTCCATAAACTGAGAAAGAGACACACGTGTATGTGTCTGTATCTGTGCTCTAAAGTGTCCTCTAAAGTGTCCTCTAAAGTGTCCTCTAAAGTGTCCTCTAAAGTGTCCTCTAAAGTGCAGGTGAGACTGTAGCCTCCTCAGTTCACTAAACATAGGTAACATCTTTAGAATTAAGATTTGTCTAAAAATCTTGCCTAGTCTTGTCTAATTTTGTAGTTTTGGTGATGTTTATAATGTGACTTCCTGGTTGGACATGTGCAGCAGATGTGACATACGTAGAGGTTAATTCATAACTGTTACCTGGCAACCGTAATGTAAACAAGGGGCAAAACCTGTCTAAACGACACAATAGTTATGATTAGACTAATATATTAAGTCAATGTTTAAACTGTCAGAAAAATGTCTTCCTTGTTTTCTGTGTTGGTGACATAGGCCGAGGGATTCTGTTTTACTCAATGATACTTTTGTACTTTTTCTTCACAAACTGCCACTGAACTATAACTAACTATAACTATAATAAATATTTAGCACAAGTACTATCTCACCAGTCCAAGTCAGAATCAGATACATGAGTTTGTCAAATTCACTTTAAGGTTCTGACAACCCAGGCTCAGTTGTGACTAAAGAGTGCAGCACACAACGAGCTCATTAACTCAGCTCTAATGAAAGTCTGTCATTTCTTAAAGGGTTTTATGCTGAAACTAAACAGTGATATTCACCTTTGCAGATTCTGAAATATAAAACTATGAGCTGATAATCCCTGAGTTTGGTCGTGTGGGCAAATGTAGGTAGTCTGTTAAAAGCAGCAGAAGGTGCAATCTGAGCTAAACCAGTCTAAAATGGATCCACACAAAATGGAGGATTCACAAAATGGTGCTGCGCTCAGGACTTCACCCTCCAACCACAGGGTCACTAGTTCTAGGGCTGCAACTCTAAAACATGAAATTTAGGATTTATTAAAGTGGGGGTATTTTACGTCTATGGGGTATTAAAGAGGGGTAGCAAAAAAAAAAAAAAAAAAAAAAAAAAAAAAAATATATATATATATATATATATATATATATATATATATATATATATATATATATATATATATATATATACACACATACATATACACAGATGTTTGGCTGCTCATCCTGCTTCACTCCCACGTTTTGTCCAGTTGACAGATTTTATGTTTTTCTTTTGTGATGGAGCAGACCTGGACGACTGAGGGATTACATAGATTGCTATAAAGAGGGGGCCTTTTACTTCTATAGGATATTACAGAGGGGTATTTTACATCGATGTGGTATTAACATATAACATATTTAGATCACCATGTTGACTTTTGTTTTAAAAATGCTATATTCACTCAAAACAATGTGTTACCATGTTTTATAAGTTTCACTTTTGTTTTTGACACTCTGAGTCCCCTCTCCCTTTGCTCCCTTTGCCAAGTTACTCCCCCTTCAGAGCACTATCATACATCAAGTTTGTCAAGTTATCATGTTTTTGTATATTTATGGAGAATTGTCGTGTGGAGCATGGGTGAAGTAGGCTTGTGGGTGAAGCCTTGTACAGACTCGTAATCCTGAGGGTTCAAATAGGGCCCAAGAGAGATCACTAGATTACTCAAACATGCACGGATGACATCTAAAACCTCTTCAGGCATGTTTTTGATAAAGAAACAACGTTATAACATGGTTATAACATTTGCAGAATAGCCCCTCTTTACGTAGACGTACAAAGTAGTGGTCCAAGATGAGTAAAAAAGTACTTTGAAAGTTAAGGAGTAGCTGAACGTGACGTAACATCTGTTTTAAAATTTTGGTGAATGTGACAAAACATGAAATAAATCACAAAATGTGTTATTTTCAAACAGACACAAAAATGATCCAAACTAAATCATATCTGAAGGAGCAAGAAACACAAATGTTAAAATCATTTCATATTGTCGACATAAAGTTCAAGTCACTTAAAGAGGAACCACAACTTTTACTCAAGTAAGAGTACTGTTACTTCATTAAAAACATTACTCAAATAGGAGTAAAACTATGCTGCTAGAAAAGTACTCTGAAAAGTACAAGTTCTTTGAAAAGTTATTCAAGTAAACATAATTACCCACCTCTATTAGTTGCAGCCCAAGCCAGTTAAAATTTTCTCTAATAGTGTCTTTGTGTCTCTGAGCAAGACACTAACAACCCTCACTTTAGTCACAACAGGGAGGGCATCAGGTTTAAAATCTTTCAAAGTACAATACTGCTTCATAATAACAAAACCATAGCTCATGAGTGAGATTCTGAGCGCAGCACCAGTGCCACTGTACGCCCCCTACAGGTCAGTCATGTACTTCCTGATTCACCTGAAGTCACATGACCCGTCTGGACCAATCATGTCGCTCAGATATGTTACACAGATATGTTTGAGTTTAAGTTTGAATAATGTAGACAGTTTAAGTCACTTCGTCCTCAGAGCTGCTCCAGGTCTGAGCTGCTGGTACGATTCCACAGTCGCAACAGTGTATTGCCCAAAGGAACAGAAACAGCAGGTCCCTGTGTCCCTCTGCTCAGAGCTGACACGTCATTCCCTCCTTCACTGCAAAAACTGAACATCTCCTCATGTTTAAATGGCTTGATTTCACATTATTGTCTCTCCTCAGTACAGATATTTTGTATGAACAGCTCTTGAGGTCAAAACAAGTCTGCTGTGTCCTGTCTGCATCTCATTATAAAGTGTTCTATTGTCAGAGAATCAGGACGTGTGCTTTAGCATGCTAGTTTTTGTTAGCATTACCGTGATGGCAAAACTCCGCTCTGCTCTTTGAAAGTTATGAAAAGTGCTTATAAACTCATGGTGGTTAATAACTAGGATGTTCAGAATGCATAAGGTAAGTGAGGAATAACTTTGGTGTAAACCGGTTAAAAAAAATGAACTAGTTCATAGTTCTGTTTTTCACCTTTTTAAGACAGTCAAAATCTGGTACAGAGACTTAAATTTGTTGGCTGAAATGTTCCACAATGCAGCATTAAACCTTTCTACTACATCATTGCTCAAACACTGTAGCACATGCACTCTCACTGTGAGCGGTCTCACTTGTCTTGCTTGTCTCCATGGAGATAGATCAGTTTAATGTCATACTGTGGAACATTTCAGGCAAAGCAATAACATCTCTTTGGAGACAAGTAGACCCTGCATCAGAAAAGTTACACAGTGCAGCTTTAATTCTTACTTGCTTGGACATATTTAGCTGCTACGCCTTTAGAGTGTTTGTTGCATTTTTGACAGTAGTTTCTGTGGACAAATATGTGTTTTTGAAATTTCAAATTGTAAATTGAAATTCCTTGTCAAAATTTGTTCAAAAAATTTCAACTTGATAAAAAATGTAATCTTAAACTGTTGAAAAATATCCTGAATTCAAGTCGTTTAAACGTTGATAACTGGATTTTCATTTTTTGCAGCGATTGAGTCACATGACCTCAGTGTCCTGGATCAGCTGATCTCGGCGCTCACGGCTGATTGGTCCGCCTCGTGGTGATGTCACATGTCACATGATGAGATTAGAGGTCACATGGGGAGGTTACAGGTCCCATGAGGAGGGCAGTGGTCACATGAAGAAGTCAGAGGTCACATGAAGAGGTCACAGGTCACACATTGAGGTCAGTGGTCACATGAGGAGGTCAGAGGTCACATAATGAGGTCAGAGGTCACATGATGAGGTCAGAGGTCACATGAGAAGGTCGGAGGTCACATGAGGAGGTTAGAGTTCACATCACTGCACATCTGGACTTGCGCAGTTTGCGTCTCTTCTGTTGATACTCGCTGAGCTCCTGCAGGTATCCTCTGGACGGCCACCGCAGCCGCTCCACGGTGTCCCGTTCCTCCTCTGTAACAAAACACATAGAAAACACATGTGAGCCTCTGCACCACCTCCTCTATATCAAGACACATAGAAAACACATGTGAGCCTCTGCACCACTACCTCCTCTATATCAAGACACATAGAAAACACATGTGAGCCTCTCCACCATCACTTGCTCTGCACCAAAACACAAAGAGATAACATGTGAGCTTCTGCACCACCACCTCCTCTGTACCAAAACACACAGGTTCAACTCTAAGGCAGTTGTGGCTTATCTGTGTGGTGTTTGCATGTTCTCCCTGTGTCGGTGCTTACTCCAAATACTTTAATTTCCCTCATCAGCCAAACCAAAAGGCTAAGGCTAGGTGCTTTACCCTGATCCTGTGCCTTATCTCCGGCTCTTCCTCTGCATTAACACAAACACAGTGTCTGATAAGCAGAACATACGCAGCAACAACACCACCCTGAGAATGTCCCATCTGATCTCTGAAGGGTGGGGCCTGGTCAGTGCTTAGTTGGGGGAAGGCTGAGAATTTGAAACCACAGCACAAAAATATTATAATCCAACTGACCCGAGAGCTCCAGGAAGTCGGGTTTGTGACTGAAGATCAGGTAGTTATTAGCGATGAAGTGGAGCAGCCACACGTACAACTGCTCTGCGTTATGACACTAAAGAGAGAGAGAAATATGAAAGTATTATATAAGAACCTGAGGAGCAGAGCCAGAGCAGCAGAGTCAGAGGAACAGAGCCAGAGGAGCAGAGCCAGAGAAACAGAGCCAGAGAAACAGAGCCAGAGGAGCAGAGCCAGAGGAGCTGACAGGAGGAGACAGGAGTAGACAGAAGTAGACAAAAGCACTGACCTTGGCTCTCCTCAGCAGTCGGACTACACTGATGCCCGTAGATGCCAGCTCTCGACTGGGCATGCTCTGTAGGTATGCGCAGACACACACCTCACACAGGTGCTGCAGACGCTTCACCTGGTACATCTCTGCGCAGACGAGCACCGCCATGGCCTGAAGCACCGAGGCTGGGAAAGAAACACACAAATGAATAATCAAACAGAGACTACACATGGGAGAAGGGCTGTCAAAAGTATCAAAATTGGATACTAATTGACAGTAAAACTAGTATTGAAATTATATACTCACTGTTCACAGGTATTGATACTAAAAAAGTCCCATTGACAGGACAGAAATGAACCTTTCCTGAATATCTTTAGAATGATCTTGAGCTGCATCAGAACAAGTATAAGACACATAGACTAATATATGGCCATGGACCACAGTTTCACACACTTATTAAATTGTTTTAGATAAACATTGTGATTTAAAATGTGCAAATTATAATAGAATGATCCATGGGTGTTGTAGATTATAACTATAAAGGAGACACAGGCACAATTGTTCTTCTTCTATCTGTGGTTTAGTTCTTCTTCCTCCACTGCACTTTTTAAGATGTCTCCCTCTTTTCTGGCTGACCTTTTATCTGTAGCTGGAGTTTTTTGAACCAGGAAGCTCTTGGGGCTTTTGGTGGCAGTTAGAATAAAGGCCCTGTCTCTATGGAACTCGTACAATCACATAACACTGACACAGAGCCAGACGAGCAGAGCCAGACGAGCAGAGCCAGACGAGCAGAGCCAGACGAGCAGAGCCAGACGAGCAGACACAAGCAGATAGGAGCAGAGCAAGAGGAGCAGAGCCAGAGGAGCAGAACCAGATGAGCAAAGCCAGAGGAGCAGAGCCAGAGGAGCAGACACGAGCAGATAGGAGCAGAGCCAGAGGAGCAGAGCCAGAGGAGCAGAGCCAGAGGAGCAGAGCCAGAGTAGCAGACACGAGCAGATAGGAGCAGAGCCAGACGAGCAGAGCCAGACGAGCAGAGCCAGACGAGCAGAGCCAGACGAGCAGAGCCAGAGGAGCAGAGCCAGAGGAGCAGACAGGAGCAGACAGGAGCAGAGCAAGAGGAGCAGACAGGAGCAGACAGGAGCAGAGCCAGAGGAGCAGACAGGAGCAGACAGGAGCAGACAGCAGCAGAGCCAGAGGAGCAGACAGGAGCAGACAGCAGCAGAGCCAGAGGAGCAGACAGGAGCAGACAGCAGCAGAGCCAGAGGAGCAGACAGGAGCAGACAGCAGCAGAGCCAGAGGAGCAGACAGGAGCAGACAGCAGCAGACAAGAGCAGACAGGAGCAGAGCAAGAGGAGCAGATAGGAGCAGACAGGAGCAGACAGGAGCGGAACCAGAGGAGCAGAGTCAGAGGAGCAGAGCCAAAGGAGCAGAGCCAAAGGAGCAGAGTCAAAGGAGCAGAGTCAAAGGAGCAGACATGAGCAGAGCCAGAGGAACAGTATTTTGTTTCAGAATATTGAATTTGTATTTTGTTTCAGAATACTCAATATACCATACCATGCATTAAAATGTATTTTGTAATATATTCCAATATATAGTCCAATCAGAGTACTGTATTCTAAATACTCTGGATACTTTTACATGGAGTTACACTCAAATTGTAAGGACACAACACAGGATTAAAACAGCTTCATGTTCGTTTCACTGTGTTCTGTATTTCCTATCACTAATTACATAAAGAAAAATCACACATGCCTCACCACAAGAGCAGTGTTTTATATTTTTATCACTGATTATGAGCAGTTTGAAGCCCAAAATACTGTCATTTATTCCTTTTATTTTAGAAAAGTAACTATTCTGTATTGTATTGTATTATGAATACTACCAAATGACAGAGTAACTGTACCAGAATCCTTACTCAAAATGTGTATTCTGGATACATATTCTCCGTACATGCATTCGGTTACTTCCCAACACACATTATATGGCATGAATTAAATTTATACTTTGCAGTGGCATCATGCTGGGGGGATTCTGCAGGGATGTCTGCAGTGGAATGTGATCATGGTGATGCGCTGATGCACGCATTTGCAAACAGCCATAAGAGTTTTAAGTCTGAAAACTACAAAATTGATTTTAACAGCACAGTTTGAGAGCCTGTGATCAGTACGAGCCTGACTCACTGAAAAACTGTTGGGTAATTCTAGTGACTGTAATGTTATTTGACAGGTACTTGTTTAACAGCACAAATCAGCTCACTGGGTATAGTTCCAGCTAAGTCTGCTATTTATGGTCAGATTGTGTTAAAATAAATCTCAAATTAAAGTCTAACTTGAGTAACAGAGCTTCACACAGAGCAGTGCCTCTAGTTAGCTGTATCCCCCAGGGAATGTGAATGACATCAGCTGCAATGTTTAATTAGACACTCATGGAACACAGGCAAAGCAATAATATCTCCATGGAGAGAATCAGGTGGCAGATGCTCCACCTGAAATGTTCCACAATGCCCTTGTAGCAGAAGCACAGGTCACACAGGAGTGCAGTTCCTCACCCGGACAGCAGGAGTCAGTGTAGAGGTACTCGAGGAAGGACAGAAAAGTGTCAGAGGATACGCCATGGATCGGCACCACACGGCTGCGTGCTTCAGCGTATTTGCCACTAAACATGGCCGCCATGACATCGCAGCGAGCAACGAGCACTGCCCTGTGCGCCGGGAGCACGCTGCCTGCAGGGGGCGCAACACAGGAGAAAGAGCAGTTTAAACTGTACAGCGGCCATGTCTATGGCCATGTCCCAGTTCGCCAAAGTGCCCTTAAATGTACTGTCCAAACGGTGCATTTAAGGGCTTACATACTGTAACTTGTAACTGTAACTACTGTCCATTTCATGCACAGATGAATGCATCCAAAAATGCTTCCTATGTTTCCATGGAGATCGACCCTAGTCAAAGCATGCATCTGAGCACACTTCGTGCACTGCTATATCCCATCATGCACCGCCCTTATGCAATACACATTCAAATGTTCATACTGGTTTACGTCACCTACAACAGCTACCTACATGAACCTGTTAAAATTTGAGTAAAGATGTGTATGAGGCGACTCAGCCTCAGGGAAGTCCTGTTCGGATTTACAGTAATTGCTGTGTAACTGTCCAAATGGTTAGTGGAATTATCCCTTACACTTGTATGGCCTTTGGCCGTGTCTCAATTCTCCAAATGCACTGTTCAAAGCAACCATCGAAGTACCCTTCGAAGTACCCACCTGACGAAGGGTACTCCTAGGTGTAGGAGTGCTGAAATGGGACAGGCCTACATCACAGAGCGTTTCTCAACCACTGTCTGTGCTTTTACATTACATTGCTGAAATAATTTGTTTGTTTGTTTGTTTTTTATTTTAATTTTATTTATTATGGGATTAAAGGCTACGCTATTGAATTTTTCTAAGTCATAAACTGTGGGTGGGGCCAACATGTAAACAAAAATGTAATTTTTTTAAGTACTGTGTAACTCAGACATGCAGAGTTCCATTCCCTGGCATTGATATACATTTTGTCCAAAACAATGATCTGAAGGCATTGATACACAATTTACATAGATGAACATTTCTCAGAAATACATGGATTTTGGTTAACTGGGATGAAAAATATTAGTTTGTCAAAGACCATTTAAATTTGGTACACATATTTCACACATCATACTGAACAAAAAAGCTAATGAAGACATACCTCTATTTCCAACTGTGCAGGTGTGACAATGTCATAAATGGCCTCATTGGAATGGTCTAGTATTACATAGATGCAGATTTTGAAAGAAGGGGCAATGTAAGAGGCAGGATCTTCACTGCAGCATGTGCCCCGTGGTTACAAGGGGTGGCGAGGGCCTTTATCACTGCTTGCAGTTTTAATTATTCTTATTAATGCAATAATAATTTCTAATGATAATAATGTTGTCAAGACCCCAGTCTGCCCTGTGTTTTGTGCTGTCCTTCCCCCTCCCTTCTGTATTTGAGCCTGGAGCTGGGCGGAGATTCTGATACCTCCCACTATACTCCACAACCCATCAACAATCAAGCTGCACCACGTGGAGCACAAAGGGGCAGAGGATCTGACACTCGTGGTACTGGTCTGTTTGGCTCAGTCTAGTTTCTGCATTTATGATCTTGATTCTCAGCTGGTTATTTGTTTCCTTCTTCGCCAGAGCCGTTCCTTGGAGGTACTCTGCACTTCCACCTCCGATCCAGCTCACCTCGACCGGTACGAACACCCCAGCCTCTGACCCTGCTACCCACAACCTGCTTGAAGACTTCAGCTTACAACACCGCTCTCAACTGTGCTGGAAAGGCTTTTTAATCATCAAACAGACGGCCTGTACATATCTTTATTCAAATAAAGATATGTACAGTTTCATGTAGCAACAGTTTCATGTCGTACTGTTGTAGGTGATGTAAACATTTGAATGTGTGCATGATGGGATATAACAGTGTGCAAAGTGTGCTCAGATGCACAGTCTCCATGGAAACACAGGGGGCACATTTTTGGTCGCAATTGTCGGGTCCATGAAATGGGACAGTCCTTGTCATGCTGGAAGTTTTAATGGAGTTTTGAAAACTGAAAAAAGTCCCTTTTTGTGTGTAAATATAAAAGTGAAGTCAAACTATGTGAAAGTGAGCTTTAAGTCATACATATGTGAGTACTTTATATAACATGTATTTGTGTAATATTTATACCCTAAACTACGTGTTGATGTTGAATGTTGATTGGTACTGTGGTAAAGTAGCATTAGTAATGTAGTATTTGTATGTATTTGCAGTATTTATAGTAGCATTTGTACCATAAAGATGATTTCTGAGTATTTAGGTGTTTGGTACTGTAGTGTGTGTAGCATTACTACTAGTATTATAGCAGTATTTTTTTATAGCATTTGTACCTTGTACCATAAAGATGATGTCAGAGCATGTTCGAGTATTGGTTTTGTAGTATCTGTAGCATTAGTACCATGGGATTTGCAGTATTTGTACTATTTGTGGTATTGTACTTTGTACCATTAAGATAATGTTGGAGTATGTGTTACATTATGTAGCATTACTACCGTAGTAACTGCAGTATTTGTAGTAGTATTTGTTGTACCTTGTACCATAAAGATTATCTTAGAGTATATGTTACATTTTGTAGCACTAGTACAGTAGTATTTGTAGTATTTGAGGTATTTGTTGTACCTTGTACCATAAAGATGACGTCAGAGTACAGGGGAGAGTTGAACAGATTGACCAGAGTCTGGGGTCCGAGCTGAGCTGCACGAGCGCTGGGAGTGTCCCGAAGACTCTACACAAATATATACATACACATACATCTAAATATATACACTATGACACAGGCGTGGGATGAGATGAGACACGACACGAGTCCATGAGAATGAGACAAGACCAGATTTTGACATTATTCCTAAAATACAAACTGTGTGGTTCAGCTCACTATTTTGGCCTCGCAATTTTGTATTTATTTTGTTAATATTTTGGTGACAATTCTAGTACTACGTTTTGGAGCTATAGGAGATGTAGCTCCCAAGCACTTAACCCTTTTTGTCCAGTCCAAATGCAAACACAAAAAAGAATCTCAGAAGATCATTCTCATATATGCACAATCTTGTGAAAATTTTGTCTCAAAAGATCTTGTGGCACGAAATCTTGTCCCATCCCCACTATGACACTATAATACTGTGGACCCTGTGTCAGTATCTAAACACTATGATTCATGTATCAGAATACACTCTACTATTCATGTGTCAGAGGAGGGTGCAGAGGAGCAGTAGTGCAGAGGAGCAGTAGTGCAGAGGAGCAGTAGTGTTGAGGAGCAGTGGTGTAGAGGAGCAGAAGTGAAAAGGAGCAGTAATGCAGAGGAGCAGTGGTGTAGAGGAGCAGTAGTGTAGAGGAGCAGTAGTGCAGAGGAGCAGTGGTGTAGAGGAGCAGTAGTGTAGAGGAGCAGTAGTGCAGAGGAGCAGTGGTGTAGAGGAGCAGTAGTGCAGAGGAGCAAAAGTGCAGAGGAGCAGTGGTGCAGAGGAGCAGTAGTGCAGAGGAGCAGTGGTGTAGAGGAGCAAAAGTGCAGAGGAGCAGTGGTGTAGAGGAGCAGTAGTGCAGAGGAGCAATGGTGCAGAGGAGCAGTAGTGCAGAGGAGCAGTAGTGCAGAGGAGCAGTGGTGTAGAGGAGCAAAAGTGCAGAGGAGCAGTGGTGTAGAGGAGCAGAAGTGAAAAGGAGCAGTAATGCAGAGGAGCAGTGGTGTAGAGGAGCAGTAGTGTAGAGGAGCAGTAGTGCAGAGGAGCAGTGGTGTAGAGGAGCAGTAGTGTAGAGGAGCAGTAGTGCAGAGGAGCAGTGGTGTAGAGGAGCAGTAGTGCAGAGGAGCAAAAGTGCAGAGGAGCAGTGGTGCAGAGGAGCAGTAGTGCAGAGGAGCAGTGGTGTAGAGGAGCAAAAGTGCAGAGGAGCAGTGGTGTAGAGGAGCAGTGGTGTAGAGGAGCAGTGGTGTAGAGGAGCAGTAGTGCAGAGGAGCAATGGTGCAGAGGAGCAGTAGTGCAGAGGAGCAGTAGTGCAGAGGAGCAGTGGTGCAGAGGATTACCCAGTCTAGCCCCAGCAGAGATCTGATTCTCTCAAGAAGTTGAGCCACAGCCAGAGGGTTCTTGAGCTTCTCCTCTAGCGCCTCCTGTAGGTGCTCCCACTCCCATGCACCTGAAAGACAAGAGAACAGCGCAGAGGTCTGAGGTCGTTCAGCAGAAACAGGAGGGGGTCTGGGATAAGACTCACAAACACAGAGAGGATACATGAAAATATTTGACTCTGATGGTTGAAGCGTCACAGCAGTGGAACAAGTCAAGAAATGAAACTTGTTAAAGAGGAGGACTTTTCGGAGCTTTCGAACATGTTATAATGGTGCTCCCTCATTAAAAACATGTCCCTCTCTATCTCTCCTTCTCTCTTTCCTCCTTCCTCCCTCTCTCTCTCGCTCTCTCTTTCTCTCCCACTCTCTCCCTCCCGCCCTGCCTCTTTCTGTCTTTCTCCCTCTCTGTCTTTGGAGTGATATTTCATATTCTTATTCTCTGCTTCTCTCTTACTCTCTCTCCCTGTTTCTTCCTCTCTTTCCTGGTTTATTCCTGGTTTTCTCCTGATTAAGTCCTGGTTTAGCCCTGGTTTAGTCCTGGTTCAATCCTGGTTTATTCCTGGTTTATTCCTGGTTTATTCCTGGTTTAGTCCTGGTTTAGTCCTGGTTTGTCCTGGCTCAGTCCTTGTCCTGGTTTACCTCTGTATATAAACATGAGTGTCTCCCATAGACACACACACAGCAGAGGATCTTTGACCACGAGTCTGGACAGGCGAGCGGAGCTGAGGAGCGCGTCCGTCTGTCGAGGAGGCGTGTCCTCCACAATGGCAGCCTCACACGACATCAGCGAGTGGGGGGCGGGGTCTCGGAGGGCATGAGGGGCAGAGTCTCTGCACACGCACCTAGACTGAGGCCGTTCCCTGTGAGAAGAGAGAGAGAGAGAGTCATAGCTGCCCCAGGGCAGATTGGCTATTCTGTGCCTACAGCCTCTGACACAGTCACTACATTCAGGCACAACAAAAGATACAACAATATGTCCAAGTGGACACTGAACCACAAATTTCTAGGTCCTGATCTGGTTCTGTCTGTTAGTTTAACTAGTTTAGACCTTGGACTGGTCTGGTCTTGGTTTACTTCTGATTAAGCTGAGGCTTAGTCCTGTTTTGGTCCTGACTTAATTCCAGTTCTGTTCTGGTCTAGTTCTCTGATCTCGACTTGACGTGGTCTTGGGTCCCAGCAGCAGAGATCTGAGGAGGAGACTGACAGCACATAGTCCTGAGCCTTATTTCTAATGTTTCACTTTGGAGTGGATCAGTGGGTTTCCTCCAGGCACTCTGTTTCCCCCCATCAACCCAAAACATGCACAATAGGTCAAGTTCTCCAGCTGAGATAGTCCTGACCAAAACTAGCGACAATATAACGGAGATGGATCCCTGAGCACCACTGCTCCTGAGGAGATATCCCAGTGGCACTGAAGGATGGGTCAAATGCGGAAGACAAATTTCCCTACAGGAACAATAAAGTGTGCCTTAACTTCCCCCCACAGTCCTGTTTCAGTCCTGGTCTCTGGTCTAGTCCTGGTCTAGCCCTGGTCTTGGATCCTGACCTGGTCTTGGGTCCTAGTAGGAGTGATCTGAAGTAGGGGCTGGCAGCACAGAGCACAGCTGCATGACCCCAGCCGAGCTCCTGACCCGAGTCTGAGCTGAAGAACGCCACATCAGCGAACTGCACGCCACGTTCCAACAACCACTGTAAGTCCTGACAGAACGTCGACTCCTCCACACGGATGGGAGGGAGGCGGGCTGGGGAAAGAGGGGGGAAAGAGGGGGGAAAGAGGGGGGAAAGAGGGGGGAGGGGGGATTTACATGGAGTCAAGAGAATGATCAATGTGTAAAAGACATTGATTTGAATTACTATTACTTATAGGCCTACCACAGAGTCTTATTGACCAGTTCAACTCCTCCAGCCCCTCAGAGCTTAGTCCATTATGAAATTGGACTAAGTGCTGCCTCACTTACACTTACACGGCCCACTTGTGACTCCTGTGTCAGAGGTTTAGTTGTGGTGACACTCACAGTCAGAGCGGTGATCTCTGTGCTGTTAGAGTCACCGCCTTTAGCTACATGCACCACACCACAAGTTCAGAACATAACTATTCATGTATGAAGGAAAAAGGATTGTGGTCAGCTTGGACAAAAAACAGCCTCACGGCAGCTGCACTGGCACCATTGGAACTGCACCGGGGGCAGTCTGAGCCCGGAGTGAGTGTAATGTCACCCATAGTGTTTGGCTCCAACTAAATGAGTCCAGCTCCATATTTGTAAATCTGAGTGCATGTATCATAGCAACCAAAGAGCCAAGGATGTTGAAGGAAAAGCTCCTTCCTGCCCGCACAGCTGGTTTAATAAGGGCAGTCACTGTCTGATTTGGAATTGTTTTTCAAACTGAGCAGGCCCAGGTACTGTGGTGCAAGCACTGAAGTTACTATAGTAACCCTACTTCGGAGACTCAAGATCAAGACATAAATAACAGACCAATCAGGTGGTTTCTTTCCCCGAGGACACTCCTGATAGTGTTAGCAAAAGGTTTGATTTACACCATTGCTAAGCTCCTGCTCTCCATTACACCAGTGGTCTGAGTGGGCAGGGGCATTACCTTCAACACCCTCGCTCCTGACTGGCTCTTTGGTTACTATGATACACACAATCAGATTTCTACAAACTGGAAGTGGGCTCTGTAACTGCCTCGGTGAGCTTCATTTGGAGCTGAACACTGTGGGTGATGTTACTCTCCTTCAGTCCACTTCTGTGTACAGTGTATGTGTGGACCCTTGTGTGATACACAGCCCCCTCTTCTGTTTTTCTCTCCTCCTCTATCCATCCTCATCTCTTATCTCCCTATTATCTCTCCATCTTTCCCCCGAGGAAAGATAGGGACCAAACTCATGTTCAAACTCAAGTTCTACCAAGTTCACCAAATTCACTCTCTACCAAACTCATGGACAAATCTAGAAAATGATAACTTTTATTTAGGGTAATAAAGTCTTCTTTTGAAGTAGTAGGTATGAAATAAACAGAGTAATTGTCACTGGTTGTGTCCATATGGTGTACTGCATAAACACAGCAGTGTAGTAGTGTTTTATGTGAATATTTATTTACATTAGAGTCAGATGCCCTGACAGAGACAGTCCTGCATTATTAGGATACAAATACACCATTATATGTCCAATTAAACACATTAAGAAGGGAATTTTGTGGCCCTGGTTTTATATTATTTGACATCAGAGTCAACTGCATTGGCCACAGCAACAGAACCCTCCCTAAATGTTCGGCATTTCATTACGAGGTGGAGCTTAGTGTTCTCTTTTTGCATTTTGTTAAGCGAATGTTTATTTTTTACCTATATAGTATTGCTCTTACCTGTAGGGGGCGCTCTCACCTGGCTGCTCGAGGTGCGGGGGTCTGAGTTCATGGAGTTTGTTTCCTCGGCGTTTCTCGTGACGATCTTTGGCTTTGTGTTTCAGACACTGAATCATGAAGTACTCGAGCTGAAAGTATATGAAAAAAACACAAATACTGCTACTATTAACACTGATGCTATTACTGCTACTACTGTATCATAAGGTACTTGAGCTGAAACACACATATATGACAAATACATCACAAATACTGCTACTACTACAACTGCTACTACTACTACTACTGCTATTGTCAGATGTACTTCAGTACTTCAGGGGTTAAAGTTTAATCCAAACAGATAATTATCTTTTTGCACATTAATGCATTTCTGACCTTGTTTCTCTCACCTCTCTCCTCCTCCCTCTATCCACCTCCTCTTTCCCCCCATCCTCTTCTCCTCTTATCCTCCCCTCCTCTCTCTCTCTCTAATGCCATGTCTCACTCCCCGTCCCTCACTTCTTTTTGTTATCTCCTCTTTCTTTCTCTCGCTTTCTTTCTGGATTCAGTACTTTTTGTTTATTGATCATGAGATTTTCAGATGAGACACTTAAGTAAATATTGACCATAACCAAAAGTCACATTTTAAACATTCACATCTGAGAGAGACTGAAATCAACTGGAGAGGGGATACATTTTGTTATTTTTACAAAAGTGAAAAGTTCATTTGTGATCTTCACTTCAACATAAGTAAATAAATGTGAGGTCCTTGCGATGCATTTTAAACTCTAAATATCTGTAGATATTGTTTATAGGACGCAGCAGCAGGACAAATATTGGGTATCGGTATCGTCTACAAAAAATCTGTGATGCTCGCAGGATTCAGCAGTGTCGCGTAGTCATTTTGGTAAAAATAAAAAAAAAATCTGCTGCTCACTAGTGTGATGTGCAGCTACCCATAGGGGGCGCCAACAGCATCCAGCGATTTGTTGTGATGACGTTTATGGTGATGTGAGCTCCCATTGGGCACCACAGTTTTATAATATGGAAGTCTTGTTTCTTTTATGTTTCTTGTTTCTCTGACATGTTAGTGTCATATGAACCATCTCACACTTTGAGGACTTCAGGGACCGACCTCCTGCTGGTGCCCAGAGTCAGGACTAAACATAGGGAATCAGTGTTTCAGTTTCATGCAGTTAAAACCTGGAACAATCTTCCTGAAGATGTGAGACAGACCTCTACTTTGACAATGTTTAAATCCAGGCTCAAAACAGTTCTGTTTATCTGTGCATGTGACTGAAAGGTTTTTATTCTGCACTCTTCTGTTTTAATGTTAATTTTATGATGATTATTTGTGATTATTTATGTTTTGATTTGTGTGATTTTAATGTCTTTCTTATTCTGTAAAGCACTTTGAATTACTTTGTGTAGGAATTGTGCTATACAAATAAACTTGCCTTGCCTTTATTAAGTCTTTTTAGATTAATTTTGTGATTTAAAATGTAATGATCCACGGGTGTGAAGAACATGAGAAATACAGAGACACAAGCTCAATAGGTCTGGTTTAAATAAATAAAGAAATGACACTGAGCTGTTTTCCTTTATTCACTGCTTTTATGAAGACGACGTTTTTATTTTTAGAAACAACTTAAAAATAGAAACACCACAGATCACTTTTGAAAGGACTTGATACTTTGGAGATGATGTCATTAACATTCTCTGGGAGTGTGATGCTATCTGTAGGAACAGCTCTGTCTGAGGCTTTGTTAGACTTTAACCTGAGCTCTTTTTCCACACAATCTGACCTTAAAGAACTGACTTACCTGAACTACAACAGTGGTGATTAGCAATTACAGGTCAGAACTGATTTGTGCTGTTAAACAAATAACATTATAGTCATAAGCCAGTTAGCATTAGCCAACAGCTTTTCAGTTATTCACTCTCATCTTTTTGTGGAAAATCAAACTCCTAAACAGGACTATGAATGCTCGGCTCCTGTGAATGTACTGTTTATTTATTTATTTTTTCACTGTTTGCCAACGCGTGCATTGTGTCTCCATGGTGACTGCTGAACATTTCTTCATAGATATATGTGCAGAACTCCCAGCACGATATCACTGAATAGTATCAATACCTTAGTGCACATGACAAGTTCGACTACTTATTAACATACATACATGATTATATTTAGAGAGATAGAGAGATAGATAACACTCCTCTGTGCATCTTATTCTACACCTCCACATTGTGTGTTAAAACTGCATGACGCACGACTCCTCCGTCCTATTCACCTTATTCAGGAAGTTTCCATGGGCGCCACCATCGTCATTGTATTTTTTTGCATGGCGCTGCTGATCCTGACAGTAAATCAGTTCTATAAGACGACAGAGCAGTTTTAAAGGCTCCAGAGAATCAGTGCAGTGTCGACTTGCTGGTCACATGAGTACTGAACATTTTACACAAATCAACACTACTTTGTATCAAATTTTAGTGGTAAAACTTTCCCCAAATTCAGTAAGGTCAATATTACATAAAAATGATTCTTGTGAGCTTTAAGTCATGTTAGAATGCTGTTACCTCATCAAAAACACTGTGTTTTGTTTCATTCACATGTCTTTGAGTAAAATGCTCTGCTCCACCTTGTGATGTCACGAAGCTGTAGTTTTCAAGGTAACAGCTCCTTTCAGTTCAGTAGAGATTGACAATTCCAGGGCTGAAATCATCTAAATGATTCTTGTGAAGGTGTATGGAGTTTAAAAAGTTAACAGTGGAAAATTTCCTGTATTACCACATGATGATATCACATGAGTGTTTTCTATTTAAGAGAAGAGCTCAGCCTAAATATGCAGGTTTGTGTGTTAAAAATGTGTGAATGAAACAAAACACTACTACAGGTCTGTTTGTGACGAGGACACAACATTAGAACCCCCCCCCCCACACACACACACACACCCACACACACATGCATTCTTATAAAGCTCCATATAAAGCTGCAGTACTCACCACACTGCCGAAGTAGCGTCCCACAAACACGTGGTTGAGGGAGGGGAGCTCGAGGTATGTGGCTCCCAGCTCCCGGGACAGAGCCAGACCCTCAGAGTGAGGCACACAGAGTCTCCAATCTGAGGCGCACAGAGGACAAGTACAGGGAGGGCCTTCATCTGTGGTACAAAGAGATACTTCAAATACTCCTACTACTTCTACTACTACTGCTACTACTACTACTACTACTGTTACTTATACATAGAGGACAAGTACAGGGAGGGTACAAAGAGACACTTCAAATATTATTACTACTACTACTACTACTAGGACAAGTACAGGGAGGGCTTTCATCTGTGGTACAAAGAGATACTTCAAATACTACTACTACTTCTAATACTACTGCTACTACTACTAGTACTACTACTGTTACTTATACACAGAGGACAAGTAGAGGGAGGGCCTTCATTTGTGGTACAAAGAGATACTTCAAATACTACTACTACTGCTACTACTAGTACTACTACTATTACTACTGCACAGAAGACAACCATAGTAGTAGTAGCAGTAGTATAGTAGTGGTATTTACCGTTGAGCCTTGGCCCCACTGCCAGCAGCACCACAGCTCCATTCATGTTCTCCAGCTCCTCTGGTGGGACCCCAAGGCGTTCCCAGGCCAGCCGAGAGACATAGTCCTTCCAGCATGTCCTAGGTTTTCCCCGGGGCCTCCTCCCAGTGGGACATGCCCAGAACACCTCCCTAGGAAGGCATCCAGGAGGCATTCTGAGCAAATGCCCGAGCCACCTCAGCTGTTCCTCTCGACATGGAGGAGCAGCAGCTCTACTCCAAGCTCCTCCTATGTGACCAAGCTCCTCACCCTGTCTCTAAGAGAGCATCCAGCCACCCTGCGGAGGAAACCCATTTCGGCCATTTGTATCCACAATCTTGTCCTTTTGGTCATTACGCAAAGCTCATGACCATAGGTGAGAGTAGGAACATAGATTGACCGGTAAATTGAGTCGACTCAGCTCCTTTTTTTTACCACAACAGTCCCATACAGTGACTGCATCACTTCAGAAGCTGCACCAATCCAACTGTCAATCTCACGCTCCATCCTTCCCTCACTCATGAACAAAACCCTGAGATACCTGAACCCCCTTACTTGAGGCAAGGACTCACCACCCACCCGGAGACGGCAAGCCATCTTTTTCTGGTGGAGAACTATGGCCTCAGATTTGGAGGAGCTAATTCTCATCCCAGCCGCTTCACACTCGGTTGCAAACCATCCTAGTGCCTGCTGCAGGTCCTGGCTCAATTAAGCCATCAGGACAACATCATCTACAAACAGCAGAAATGAGATCCTGTGGTTCCCGAACTGGTTCCCTTCAGCTGACCTGGCTGCACCTATAAATTTTGTCCATAAAAACAATGAACAGAACCGGTGACAAAGGGCAGCCCTGGTAAAGTACAACATGCACTGGGAACAGGTCTGACTTACTGCCAATAATGCAGACACAGCTTCTGCTCCGGAAATACAGGGAGCGATTAGCCCTTAGCAAAGGGGCAGGACTCCATACTCCCAGAGCACCCCCCAAAGGACACCACGAGGGTCGAATGCCTTCTCCAGATCCACAAAACACATGTAAACTGGTTGGGCAAACTCCAATGAACCCTTGAGGACCGGATGGAGAGTGTAGAGCTGGTCTAGTGTTCCATGACTGCTCCTTCTGAATCTGAGGTTTGACTATAGGTCGGATTCTCCTCACCAGTACCCTGGAATTGGCCTTATCGGGAAGGCTGAGAAGTGTGGTTCCGCTGTAATTGGAACACACCCTCCGGTCTCCCTTCTTATACAGAGGGACCACAACCCCGGTCTGCCAGTCCAGAGGTACCGACCACCAAGCAATGTTACAGAGATGTGTCAGCCAAGACAGCCCTACAACATCCAGAGATTTAAGGTATTTGGGATGGATCTCGTCCACCCCCAGAGCCTTGCCACCAAGGAACTTGCCCCTCCTGAGGCATCGGACGGTTTGACAGAATATTTTTGAGGCCGTCCAATAGTCCTCCCTGGCCCCCCGAACTTCACCCAACTCCGAGTTTTTGAATCAGCAACCACGTGAGCCGAGGCACACTTGGCTCGCCAGTATGCATCAGCTGCCTCAGGAATCCCACAAGCGAACAAGGCTCGATAGGACTCCTTCAGCCTGACGGCATCCCTTACTTCCAATGTTCTCCACTGGGTTCAGGGGTTGCCTCTGCGACAAGCACTGCAGACCTTACAACCACAGCTACAAGCAGCCGCATTGACAATAGAGGCAGAGAACGTGGCCCACTCAGAATCCATGTCCCCAGCCTCTCCCAGGTTCTGGAAGAACCTCTCCTGGAGCTCTGAATTGAAAAAAAAAAACCCTGATAGAGGGCTCAGCCAGACATTCCCAACAGAAGCTCACAGTATACTTGGGTCTGCCAGATTTGTGTGGCTTCCTCCTCCACCAGCGGATCCAACTCACCATCACACGGTGATCGGGTGACAGCTCTGCCCCTCTCTTCACCCGAGTGTCCAAGACACACAGGTCAGATGAGGTCAAATGACACGACAACAAAGTTGATCATCGACCTCATAACTAGGGCATCCTGGTGCCATGTGCACTGATGAAAACACTTGTACTCAAACATGGTGTTCGTTATGGACAAACTGTGACTAACACAGAAGTCCAATAACAGAACACCTCTCAGGTTCAGATCAGGGAGGCTTCCTGATCATGGCCCTCCAGGTGTCACTGTCGTTGCACTGTGTTGAAGCTCCCCAGTAGAACAATGGAGTCCCCGGTCGGTGCACTACATAGTACCCATTCAAGGGACTCCAAGAAGGCTGGGCACTCTGCACTGCTGTTCAGCCCGTAAGCCGACCCAACAGTTAGAGACATGTCCCTGGCCCAAAGGCACAGGGATGTGACCGTCTTATTCACTGGGGTGCACTCCAACACGAGGCGGCTGAGCTGTGGGGCAATAAGCAAGCCCACACCAGCTCACCGCCGCTCCCCGCGGGCAATGCCAGAAAAATGGAGAGTCCTGCCCCTCTCAAGGAGTTGGGTTTCAGAGCTCATGCTATGCGTGGAGGTGAGGCCGACTATATATAGCCGGTAATACTCAACCTCCAGCACAAGCTCAGGCTCCTTCTCCCCCAACGAGGTGACATTCTATGTACCCAGATCCAGTCTCCCTGTCCGGAGATCTGGGTGTCGAAGCCCTAGCCTTCGACTGCCAACCAGATCTCTTTGCGCCGGCCTTTCATGGATCCTCCCACAGGTGGTGGAGTCACATTGCTGTGCTCAACCGGGCCCCATGGGGAAGGGCTTGGCTAGCTGGTGCTTGCTGTCAAGCATCCACCTCAGGCCTGGCTCCATGGTGGGGCCCCGATAATGTCGATCTGCATGACGTAGCTGGCCTTGTTTTTATTCTCTTCATGAAAGGCTTCTGAACCGCTCTTAGTCTGATCATTCCCCAGGACCTGTTTGCCATGAGTGACCCTATCAGGGGCATAAAGCCCCCGACAGCATACCTCCCAGGAACATTCGGGTGCTCAAACCCCTACAACACGTTAAGGTGGCAGTTCAAGGAGGGGACCACAGGGAGCCCACAGTAGTATATGTACATGCAGTAGTAGCAGTAGTAGTATAGTAGTGTTATTTACCGTTGAGCCTTGCACCCACTGCCACTAGCACCACAGGGACCCCACAGTGGCGCACTAGCGGCCGGAGGCGGGGTCCAAACACACCGCGGAGCCACTGGAACGTCTGTTTATCTGAGACTGAGTATTTCAGGACCAAGATGTCTGCCTTCTCAACGGCCTTACGCACCGAAGACCACTCACTCTCCAGCAACTCCTGAAAGTGTACACAATAAAAAAAAATACAAGTACTACAAAAGTACACATGAATGCAGTAAACAGTACACAAATAGTTCAATACTTCAGTTCTTTCAGGTTTTAGTAATCAAGAGCGAATCACCAGCTCTATACCAGGACTGTACCAGGACTAAACCAAGATTAAACCTGAACCAGGACTAATCACAGTCTAAACTCGGTCTAAACCAGGTCTAAACCAGAACTAAACCTGAACCAGCACTATACCAGGACTGAACTAGGACTAAACTAAGACAAAACCTGGTCTAAACCAGGCCTAAACTCGGACCGATCCCACTCTGAGGTCTTACCCAGTCAGGACAGTCCCGCACCAGCACATTGACATCATCGAACACTCGGGCAGTGTACTCCATGAAGGGTGGGTGCAGTGTGCTCTCTGGCGCCCCCACGGCCCCAGGGCCAAGGTAACTCCACAACAGCGCCCCCTGCAGCTGGCCCTGACTCATCAGCTCATCTGTGGAAGCACCAGACGCACACTCACTGCCCAAGCCTATGATCTGCAGAGACCTGTGAAGAGAGAAAACACAGAAGGTGAGAGGAAGAGAGAGGAGGACACAGAGGAGGAGACAGAGGAGGAGAGAGGAGGAGAGAAGAGGAGAGAGAGGAGGAGAGGAGGAGTCGGGGGTGAGAGGAGGAGAGAGAGTAGGGGAGACAGGAGGACAGAGGAGAAACATGAGGTGAGAGGAAGAGAGAAGAGACACAGTTGGGGAGAGGAGAGAGGAGGAGAGAAGACACACAGAAGGTGAGAAGAGGCGAGAGAGGAGAAGAGAGGAGACACAGGAGATGAAAGGAGGAGAGAGAGGAGGAGACAGAGAAGGAGGAAGGAGAAGAGAGAGGAGACAGAGGAGGTGAGGGGAGGAGAGAGAAGAGGAGAGGGAGGAGAGAGAGAGGAGACACAGGAGGTGAGAGGAGGAGAAAGGAGACACGGGAAGTGAGAGGAGAGAGAGAGGAGGAGAGAAAGGAGACACAAGAGATGAGAAGAGAAGACAGAAGAGGAGAGAGAAGACAGGGGAGGTGAGAGGAGGAGAGGGAGGAAGAGAGAGAAGAGGAAAGAGAGGAGACACAGCAGGTGAGATGAAGAGAGAGAAGAGACACAGGAGGTGAGAAGAGGAGAGAGAAGGTAAGAGGAGGAGAGAGACAGTCCCATAATCTGCAGAGACCAGAGGGAGAGAGGAGGAGGAGAAAGGCCAAAGAGAAGGTGATGAGAGAGGAGGAGGTGAGAGAAGAGGAGAGAGGGGAGGAGGAGAGGAGAGGGGACAGAGGAGGAGAGAGAGGAGGAGGAAAGGAGAGAGAGAAGGAGAGAGTAAAGGAGCAGAGAGAGAGAGGAGGAGAGGAGAGAAAGAGAAGGAGGAAGAGGAGAGAGAAAGGAGGCAGGAGACAAGGAGAAAGAGAGGAGGAAGGGAGCAAGAGAGAAGGTGAGGAGAGAAAGTGGAGAGGAGAAAGCGAGAAGAAGGGAGCCCTGAGGCAGACTGTGGAAGGTGTGACAGCCATGCTGCACCTAAAACCTCTGACACCATTACTCACACCGGCACAGAGGAGTGTATTGCTCAAGGACACAATTACCTACGGTTATGCACATGTCACTGACACCAGAAGATCCCCAAACCAGGACTAAAGAGGCACTAAACCAGGACCAGAACTAAACTGTACCAGGGCCTGATCTGAACCAGGACTAAACCAGGACCAGAGCTAAACCAGGAGACTGTACCAGGACTTGATCTGAACCAGGACTGTACCAGGACTGTACCAGGACTTGATCTGAACCAGGACTGTACCAGGACCAGGACTACAGCCTGATGGGGAGATCTCCTGATCTACATGGGTCTCACGGAGCCTTGCGCAGCTCGGAGAGTGCGCGCGCTCTGAACCGTGTCTCCCGCGTCTCCAGCGGAACTGCGGCCACCGAACCCCATACGGCGCGCGCGCGCGCGCGCGCGCACACACACACCCCCCCACACACACAAACACACACACACACACCCCTCCAGATGTGCAGCTGTCGCTTACATGTTGCGGTCCGTGTGGCTCTGCCGCGCTCTGCCGCTCTCACGGTCTGTGTTCGCTCCTCGCCACGCTGCAGTGTTCTGCAGTGAGCCGCGGCTCTGCTGCTCCGGTCCTGCCGCTCATCTGGATCCGGCCCCGGGCGCTCGTTTGCGGCTCGGGGCTCTCTCACGAGTCCGTCTCATGTCTTCGAAGGTTTTTTCATTCACGCGGCACAGTCCCGAGACCGCGGGGAGGCGAAGGAACGGCGTAAACAGCAGCACTGCTCACTGCGCTAAACGGTTGGTGACGGCGCGGACACGTAACTCCAGCGGCGGAATGACGTCTGAATAAAACAAAGTCTCGTGGAACAACAGCTGGATTCTCTGAGGGCGCGAGACGCGGAAGCGAGCGCACTGAAATGACAGGGCTCGCGCCTGACTCAGCAACGCGCACGCGGACGCACAATGAGTTATTGCCTCGTGCGCAGAACGTGCTTATCCTCGGTCCACACGCTCACACTCCGGTAAAGCCGGCACAGAACGGCTCTGGAGCCTGACACTAGTGCAAGGTCCGTTCTGCACCAAAGTGAGTGCGTGAAGCACGCGCTGACTTCCATTGGTCAGTGAGGTCCAGATGCGTGAGGCTGTAATAGAAGCCCACTGCCCGCTCTGAATTCAGACCTCTTTAATGACCCCCGCTCCCCCCTCTACTCCCCTGTCTCCTCTCCTCCTTTCTCTTAACCCTTTCGCACTCTTCCCTTTCTTTCCTCTCCTCATTTCCTCTCCCCCCCCCCCCCCCTTCGCCCGCTCTCCTCACTCTAGTGCGCCTCCCTCCGTTCCTCGTTAGTTTCCTCCGTGTTTCCTGAGGCACGTGACACTCCGGTCCGAGCGGAGAAACACGAGGCGACAGGACGTCCACTCTAATTACATCATCGATTACGTCAGGGGGTCCAGAACCCAGAACCCGGATGTGAGATGGAACCAAGTCAGATCAGAGTTTGAGAAGTCATTGTTACAGCACATGTATGAGCTCTATAGACTATCATTCAGAGCCCTTTTCCTCAAGAATAAAACAAAAGAGCTTTTGAATAAAAAACAGAAACAAAACGTCCCCAAATGTCATCTGCATTTGACCCATCCTTCAGTGTCTCTGGGTTAAACCTGTCAGGAGCTGTAGGACCCACCTCCAGATTTTGAGCTAGTCTTGGTCAGGACAACCTTAGCTGTTATGGGTTGATGGGAGAAACCAGAGAAAATCCTCCCAAACACAGGGAGAACATAGAGGAGAGGAGAGAGGGGGGAGAGGGAGGAGGAGAGATCACTCAGGATGTGTATGTTTCTGGATTCTGAAAGTGCTGATCAAGCTGTGGAAGATCTAGGAGCGAAAGGCTTCCCTATCATTCCTGGGAACATGCGAGGGAGAGGAGGAGTGAGTGAGGGAGAGAAGGAGTCAGTGACGGATACAAGGAGCAAGGGAGGGAGAGGAGGAGGGATGGAGGGAGAGGAGGAGTGATAAAGAGAGAGGAAGACCAAGGGAGGGAGAGGAGGAGAAAGGGAGGGAGAGGAGGAGGAGCGAGGGATGGAGAGGAGCAGTTTTGATTGCACATTCCCTAAGCATATACAATTCTAATGGCACATCGCTTGCAGTCATACTGGTGTGTCAAAGCCTGATCTTGTCAGAGCTCTTCTGCTAAGCAGGGTTGGGCCTGGTTAATACTTGGATGGGAGACTGCTGGGAATACCAGGTGCCACAGTGGGGTGTGATGCTCTGTAAAGTGTCTTTGAGAGCCCAAAAAGTGTTGTAAAAAATGCAGTTCTTACAATAACCTCCACTTTTTAGTGTTTACAGTGTGTGACTTGTTTATAATACTTTTGTTAAAATTTACCAAGTCATTAGTACCACTAGCATTCATAAAAAATAGTTGTAGTAGTAGCAGTAGATACGGGGATATACAAGATGGACGGGGGTCTACAAGATGAAAAAGGATTGTGTGGTAGGAGCACACACAACTCACTTGTATGGTAGAGAAGTAGGTCAAGACAGGTTACAGTTTAGGCCAAGGGGGGGCTTCAAAATGGACAGGGTTCTTCAAGACTGATGAGGGACGTGTGGTAGGAGTAGTAGTAATACTTGTAGCATTAGCATTAGTGGGAATAGCATTCATAGTTGCATTATAGGTTATCACAGGCTCAGACAGGTTTTCACTCAGGTCAGGTGAAGAGGGGGCTTCAAGATGGATGAGGGATGTATGGTAGGAGTAGTAGTAATTGTAGCAGTAGTAGTAGTAGCAGCCATAGCATTAGCAGTAGTAGTGGTTCGGGGTAAGACGTAGGCCCGGACGGGCTCACAGATCAACTATCAAGATGGACAAGTGTCTAAGATAGACAACAGCCATGAACATGGAGGTGACAGTCCTGCTCACCTTCTGTTCCTGTTTGAGTTAAAATGCAACTCTTATCATAGCTGCTTTTCTCAGTTTTGAGAGTGTGATTTGTGTTTTTTCCCCAGGGCATCTGATTATGCAAACTCCACAGAGGAAGGCCCCATCCAGCCTGTGAACAAAATCCTGGTTCTATCATTGGGTGGTGACAGCGCTAATGTTGTGCCCCTGTGCTGCCAAAAAGCTTGACTAACCTTTTGATTTTGCAGGTTGTGTTTGTGTGTAATGTATTTCAGTGTACAATTGATCTGAATGTTGCTCTTATAAGCGATTTACCATTACCCTGCTGAGCTATTTAGCAACTCTCATATGAGTGTAACCCTTTGATTGCACAGGTTTTGCAGCTTTTAATTAATTTAATTCAATTCAATTCATTTATTTTTGTAACGCCCAAAATCACAACAACAGTTGTCTCGAAGGGCGTTCATGTTTCGGTTGATGGGGGAAACCAGAGTACCCGGAGGAAACCCAGGCACGGGCTGGCGACCCAGGGATCGAACCAAACCCTCTTGCTGTGAGGCATGAGTGTTGCCACTCAGCCACCATGCCGCCAACACACAAAAACAAGACAACAGGTAATTAGTAATTGACAGTACAGCTGAGCTTATTGAAACTCATATGTGAACATTCTTTGTAGATTTTGTGTTCTACATTATGACTAACAGCCTCTTTTTCATTACAGTTTCTCTGTGCATGTTCTGACTAACTAACTAACTAACTAACTACTAATGCCCCTCACTAATCTTGCACAAGCACTGGGCATGGGTTTAATCCAGCCAGACCCCAGGCTGGACAAATGGAGGGTCGCTTCAGTGCAAAACTTACTTCTTCTCTCAGTCTTTGTGCAAGATTTCTGTGATTTGAAGTAAATAAAATAACAAAGTAGGTTGACCACTGTATCTGTTCTTGACTTTGCCAACCTGACTCTTCCAGAGGTTCCAGTGTGTGTTCGACTCCCAGGTCACCAGGCCTTTCTGTGTGAGTTTTACATTAACCCAAAACATGCACAAGAGGTCAAATCCTCCAGGTGAAACAAGCCTCTATTCTGACAATGTACAAAACGGTTTTGTTTAGCTGTGCATATGACTGAAAGGTCATATGCACCCTCCACAGAACAAGTTGTTGTTAAGGGTAGGGGTCAAGGTTCATAGGTCACAAGTCAAGCTTGTCTTGCTATTTTTATTTAAATAACAACAAAGCAAAACTTTTCTTTTCCAGAGTCCAAGAAATTAATAGATGATTGAATCAGACATTTCAGAGCAGCTGCTAATCTCAAACATATCAACTTAAGCTGTGTCCTGCTGTGCAAAAACATCACATGCCCTTAACCCTTTGTTTTTGCAGGTTTTGTGAAATGTACCAAAATGGTACCACAAATCACAAGTTCAAATATCACGAAAATTCCTCTTGCTGCTCAGGGTTAGTACCCTGCCATATTACACAATTATCTGAGTTGTGCTAAAACCATAGGCTATAAAGTGTCAAGAATTTAAATGCTAAAATAAAGTACAAAAAAAGTGCATTGATAAAATAAAACCACTACTGTGAAAGAAAGTGGCAGGTATAAAATGCATGTCAAGTTCATTTGCCAAAATTTAGTTAAAATGTTTGCACTATTTTCTCTGCTTTGCTGCAAGAGAGGTGTCATGGTTTGCCCAAATGGCAAGGAGAGAGTCAAGTTCTCACATATAGTTCTAATCTATGACACTCGTGGATCATTATGTTACATTTTGGACGTTTTAAAATGTAATAGTGATCTAAAATCACTCGATAAAAGAAAGAAGTCTGCTAACTTCCAGGTTGGAAAATTGCAGAGCCTAATGGGACCGGATTCCCACCTGCCCCGATACGCCACTGCAAACATCATTCATCACATAAATCATTTCAGTAAAGCACCGCATGTTGTCAGCCTTTTCTATTGATAGCTTCAGATTGCACTAGTGAGCAGTGGATTTTAAAAAAAAAAGTGCCAAAATGGTTATGCAACACCGAAAATAAAGCTGTACTGATGGTGGTAAAAACATGTAGATCGGAGAAGTTACATCTTATATGTTTGAGTAATCTTTATTCTCCTGCATTCCGTAAGCACTCTAAATACATCTTTGAGAGGTTAAACCAGAAAGAAAACAAATACAACATGGGTAAAAGCACAAAAAAGTCGATTTTGCACAGTATGTCTCCTTTAAGACTCTATCCCAGTATCACAGTGTCTATTCTGAATCGGCTAAGCCGTTTCTTGCAGATTAACTATTCTAATGTAATATAATGTTCTAAAACTGTATGAACAAAGTGCTTAAAGTGAGGGTTGAGAACTAAAAGAGTGTCCTCCCTGAGCTGGACTTGGTGTGAGCCCCATGTCAGAGCTCCACACACACACACACACACACACACACAGCCCCATGTCAGAGCCACACACACACACACACACAGCCCCGTGTCAGAGCCACACACACACAGCCCCGTGTCAGAGCTCCACACACACACACACACAGCCCCGTGTCAGAGCCACACACACACAGCCCCGTGTCAGAGCTCCACACACACACACACACACAGCCCCGTGTCAGAGCCACACACACACACACACACAGCCCCGTGTCAGAGCCACACACACAGCCCCGTGTCAGAGCTACACACACACACACAGCCCCGTGTCAGAGCCACACACACACACACACACACAGCCCCGTGTCAGAGCCACACACACACAGCCCCGTGTCAGAGCCACACACACAGTCCCGTGTCAGAGCCACACACACACATAGCACTGTGTCAGAGCTCCACACACACAGCCCCGGGTCAGAGCTCCACACACAGCCCCATGTCAGAGCCTCACACACACACAGCGCTGGGCCAGAGCTCCACACACACACCCCCCCGTGTCAGAGCCTCACACACACAGCCCCTTGTCAGAGCTCCACACACACAGCTCCATGTCATATTTTTTTATTCACATGTTGCTCCGTTTCACAGTATTAAATTGTAGCTTTAAGGTTGACAGCTTTTTTAGCCTCAGCTGAACTGCTTTAGTCTTCAATACTCTAGAATATCCTAGGCTGTTGGTTTTATATTTGAGTATTTCAGTTTTACCTTCTGTACAGTTGAAATTGTCAATAGAAAGTCACTGATATCTGTTGGTGCACCAAGGCCTGAAGTAGTTTCAATGAGGCTAAAAACATTGGTGCAACTTGAAAATGTAGACCTGAAATGATCCAAATGATTATATTACAGGTGCATGGAGTTTAAAAACACAGTGGAGCACTTCTTGTATTAACAATGAGTGTTTTCAGTTTGAGAAAAGAACACAGCCTAAATATGCAGGGTTTGTGTGTTAAACATTTGTGAATGAAACAAAACACAACTTCACATATGTTTATAATGAGGAAATAATGTTATAACATAGACCATAAAATATTGCAATATTATCCCTTAAAATACTGTTACAAGAGAGCCAGGGTTAAGAGCTGACTTCTTGTGATAGGAGAACCCCATGGTGGGCTGTCAGTTCATGGCTGCAATGTAGATGAAGCTCTGAAACATCGTCGATCACACAAAGAATGGCCTGAAGATCAGAGGTTCTGCCAGACGCACAGAAGGAGGGGGATGAGACCTGCAGGAGAACAGCTCACTGCAGAGTAGTGTCACGATATAAAAATACTAAACTTGATTTCGTTACTATAGGACTATACTCGATACTAAATGCCAATTCTAATACCAATAAAAACACTCTTTCTTTAGACAATGGAATGTGATTTTCAACATTTAATATAGTACTAGTAGTAAAAATAGTAAAAATAGTAATAGTACTTTCTTTTATATTCCCATGTGGCCTTACAGCTTAAGATAGGTGTCAATGTCCCTCTACTGTGGCACAGGGGTTAGACTGACGCGTGTGTGAGGGCTCAAATGAGAGAGCCAGAGCAAAAAAAGAACATGTCAGGGGGGTATAGGGTCCCTCCCCCAGGAACTTTTAATAAAAATAAATGTAATTTCCTTTCCAAGATTCAAAACTTGCAATTGTTTATTAGACTATAACAGCTAGCCTACATATGTGCCATACTTGCCATCAAGACGACTCACTTGACTCTATGTGGAGGCCCAGCCCTCTGCTCCCTCCCTCTGCTCCCTCCGTCTGCTCCCTCCCTCTGCTCCCTCCCGTTGCTCCCTCCCTCTGTTCCCTCCCTCTGCTCCCTCCGTCTGCTCCCTCCCTCTGCTCCCTCCCTCTGCTCCCTCCCTCTGCTCCCTCCCTCTGCTCCCTCTGCTTCCTCCCGTTGCTCCCTCCCTCTGCTCCCTCCCGTTGCTCCCTCCCTCTGCTCCCTCCATCTGCTCCCTCCCTCTGCTCCCTCCCTCTGCTCCCTCCCGTTGCTCCCTCCCTCTGCTCCCTCCCTCTGCTCCCTCCCTCTGCTCCCTCCGTCTGCTCCCTCCCTCTGCTCCCTCCCTCTGCTCCCTCCCGTTGCTCCCTCCCTCTGCTCCCTCCGTCTGCTCCCTCCGTCTGCTCCCTCCCTCTGCTCCCTCCCTCTGCTCCCTCCCTCTGCTCCCTCCGTCTGCTCCCTCCCTCTGCTCCCTCCCTCTGCTCCCTCCCTCTGCTCCCTCCCTCTGCTCCCTCCGTCTGCTCCCTCTGCTTCCTCCCGTTGCTCCCTCCCTCTGCTCCCTCCCGTTGCTCCCTCCCTCTGCTCCCTCCATCTGCTCCCTCCCTCTGCTCCCTCCCTCTGCTCCCTCCCGTTGCTCCCTCCCTCTGCTCCCTCCCTCTGCTCCTTCCCTCTGCTCCCTCCGTCTGCTCCCTCCCTCTGCTCCCTCCCTCTGCTCCCTCCCGTTGCTCCCTCCCTCTGCTCCCTCCGTCTGCTCCCTCCGTCTGCTCCCTCCCTCTGCTCCCTCCCTCTGCTCCCTCCCTCTGCTCCCTCCCTCTGCTCCCTCCGTCTGCTCCCTCCCTCTGCTCCCTCCCTCTGCTCCCTCCCTCTGCTCCGCTCCTGCTCTCTAACACACTGAGTGCAGCTTCTGTCTGAGCAGCAGCCTCACACTGAGCTGTGGGCAAATGCTGCTGTCTCATTGGGGCAAATATTAAACCACAGGGGCACTTAAGTCACAGGGGCAGGTGCTTGAACATCACCTGGGCCTTATCTGTCCCTGGTGGGAGGCTACTATGCTTCAGTGCCTCTTCGTTGGTGCACCGTCCAATCAAACTGCCACGATCATCCTTCTGGGGTGTTCTCTGGGCAACAGGTCATGACATCAGCCCTGTCAGTCGTTCTTGTCCTGTTTAGTTATTTCACTGTTAGATAGACTGGGATATCCTGTATTTGTCTGGACACAGTAGATCCAGACAAATACAGGATATCCCAGCAGTGCTCATAAAGATAAGCACAGTTATTTATCCTAACACTACATGACTAAATGGAAGGCTCTAGAGTCGGCTTTGTTAAATAAACCAATACAAAGTTTATGAACAAACCCACTGCAGGCTCGTGGGATGTTCAGAATCGATGGGTCAGATCTTTTAAAATGTTTGGTTAGATTTGGCTTAAACTTTAAAAATAGATTAGTTTGCTGATGTGGCCGGTACCTGCTGCTCAGTTTGAACCACCTGTGATGGATAACAGTTTTAACAGTTTTACCCAACTGGAAAAACACAGGTTACTTCATCGTGTGTCTTAATTGATAATCAGGAATTTTAGATTTCAAAACTGTCTGCAAAACAATACCTTGGCTGTCATGATTTTTATAAATACTCACAGTTTCAATGTTGTAATATTTATATATACATATGTCTATAACTATTGTCGGGCGGTGGAAGGAATACTTTGAGGATCTCCTCAATCCCACTGTCACGTCTTCCGAGGAGGAAGCAGAAACTGGGGACCCAGAGGCGGACTCGTCCATCACCCTGGCTGAAGTCACTGAGGTGGTTGGCAAGCTCCTCGGTGGCAAGGCTCCGGGGGTGGACGAGATCCGCCCTGAGTACCTCAAGTCTCTGGATGTTGTGGGACTGTCTTGGCTGACATGTCTCTGCAACATCGCGTGGCGGTTGGGGACAGTACCTGTGGAATGGCAGACCGGGGTGGTGGTCCCTCTGTATAAGAAGGGGGACCGGAGGGTGTGTTCCAATTACAGGGGAATCACACTCCTCAGCCTTCCCGGTAAGGTCTATTCCAGGGTGCTGGAGAGGAGAATCCGACCGATAGTCGAACCTCGGATTCAGGAGGAGCAGTGTGGTTTTCGTCCTGGTCGTGGAACACTGGACCAGCTCTATACTCTCCATCGGGTCCTCGAGGGCTCATGGGAGCATGCCCAACCAGTCCACATGTGTTTTGTGGATCTGGAGAAGGCATTCGACCGTGTCCCTCGTGGTGTCCTTTGGGGGGTGCTCTGGGAGTATGGGGTCCGGGGCTCTTTGCTAAGGGCTGTCCGGTCCCTGTATGACCGGAGCAGGAGCTGTGTTCGCATTGCCGGCAGTAAGTCAGACCTGTTCCCAGTGCATGTTGGACTCCGCCAGGGCTGCCCTTTGTCACCGGTTCTGTTCATTATATTTATGGACAGAATTTCTAGGCGCAGCCAGCGGCCGGAGGGGGCCTGGTTTGGGAACCACAGGATTTCATCTCTGCTGTTTGCGGATGATGTTGTCCTGATGGCTTCTTCGAGCCAGGACCTGCAGCAGGCACTGGGGCGGTTTGCAGCCGAGTGTGAAGCGGCTGGGATGAGAATCAGCTCCTCCAAATCCGAGGCCATGGTTCTCAACCGGAAAAAGGTGGCTTGCCCTCTCCGGGTGGGTGGTGAGTCTCTGCCCCAAGTGGAGGAGTTCAAGTATCTCGGGGTCTTGTTCACGAGTGAGGGAAGGATGGAGCGTGAGATTGACAGGCGGATCGGTGCAGCGTCTGCAGTGATGCGGTCGCTGTATCGGTCCGTTGTGGTAAAGAAGGAGCTGAGCCGGAAGGCGAAGCTCTCGATTTACCGGTCAATCTACGTTCCTACCCTCACCTATGGTCATGAGCTTTGGGTAATGACCGAAAGGACAAGATCGCGGATACAAGCGGCTGAAATGGGTTTCCTCCGCAGAGTGGCCGGGCGCACCCTTAGGGATAGGGTGAGGAGCTCGGTCACACGGGAGGAGCTCGGAGTAGAGCCGCTGCTCCTACACGTTGAGAGGAACCAGCTGAGGTGGCTCGGGCATCTGCTCAGGATGCCTCCTGGAAGCCTCCCTAGGGAGATGTTCTGGGCATGTCCCACCGGGAGGAGGCCCCGGGGAAGACCCAGGACACGCTGGAGGGACTATGTCTCTCGGCTGGCCTGGGAACGCCTTGGGGTCCCACCGGAGGAGCTGGAGGACGTGTCCGGGGTGAGGGAAGTCTGGGAGTCCCTGCTTAGACTGCTGCCCCCGCGACCCGGCCCCGGATAAGCGGAAGAAAATGGATGGATGGATGGATGTCTATAACTGAATGATATATCAGGCATTACACAAATGCTCATAAAGGCATATGAAGCAAAACTGTGTAGGAAAAGAATTGGTGAAAGATATTTTATAACAGCAAAACTAAAGTATAGATAGACTGGATGACCCCGAATGGCGGACCAATAAAAAATAATAATAAATGGAAAATAATAAAGGATTAGGTTTTTAATGAGGTAAAAGTATTATAACATGGTTTAAAGCGTTCATTTGTACCTCCCCTTTAGTCCTCCAGACTCCGCCCCTCCTCCTCCCTCACTCTCCCCTTTAGTCCTCCAGACTCCGCCCCTCCTCCCCCCTCACTCTCCCCTTTAGTCCTCCAGACCCCACCCCTCCTCCCCCCTCACTCTCCCCTTTAGTCCTCCAGACCCCACCCCTCCTCCCCCCTCACTCCTCCCTTTAGTCCAGACCCCGCCCCTCCTCCCCCTCACTCTCCCCTTTAGTCCCCCAGACCCCACCCCTCCTCCCCCCTCACTCCTCCCTCACTCCTCCCTTTAGTCTTCCAGGTACTGCCTAGTTTAACAGCTCTATTTGAAATGTGGTTATAGGCGCAGTTTTGCTGTTTATATTCAAGTTGTTGCTAAAGCTCCTCCTCCTCCCCCCCGTACCCCCCGTTCCCCCCGCCCCCCCCCTTTGTCCGCCAATGCCGCCCTCTCTCTCTCCACTTTCCCCTGCTCGCCCTGGTAGTAGTCAGATTCGATATAGCCAGAGGTGGCGGGGCGGAGGTAGAGCTCCCCCTGGATCTCGGTGATGGGATGAACCCTCTGCTTCACACCTTTGGAGAACCAGCGCAGAGGGGGCGGGGACTGACTGCGGTCACGTGCTCGGTACAGCCCCTCCCCGTCACACAGGCTGATCTTATATTTGTGTTTGGGGCAGATGATGCACAGTTTGTTGTTCAGCTCCTGAGAGAAAGAGAAAGGAGAGAGGAGAGAGAAATGGAGGAGGAAGAGAGAGAGAGAGAACAGGGGAGATGGGGAAAGAGAGGGGAGAAGGAGGAGATGGAGTAAGTCGGGGCAATAAAAAGAAGGAAGAGAGAGAAATCAAGGGGGGAGGAGAGAAAGGGCCGAGAGAGAAGAAGGAGCGAGAGAAATAGGGTTAGAGAGCGAGGTGGGACAAAAGAAGGAGGAGAGAAAGAGAAAACATGAGCAATAAAGAAAGAGAGGAAATAGAGGAGGAGAAAGAGAAAACAAGGGAGTAGAGAGAGCGGGGAGAAGGAGAGGGAGAGAGTGGGGGATAAAGAGGAGGAAGAGAGAGAAGGAATGAGAGTGAAAATGGGAGAGGGAGAGAAAGAACAGAGAGAGGAGGAGAGAGAGAGAAAGGGAGACAGAAAATAGGGAAAATAGAGAGAGAGGGAGGGCGAGGGAAACATAGGGAAAAAAGAGAGAGAGAAAGAGGAGGAGGGAGAGAGGAGGGTTGAAAAGGAAAGAGAGAGAAAAAGAGGGGGAGAGGAGAAAGAGGGAGACAAAGAGAGACAAAACCGGGAAAAAGAGAGAACAAGTGGTGAGGAGAAGCAAGACAGAAGAGGGGAAGGGGAGAGAGGAGAGAGAGAGAGAAAACAGAAGGGACAGAGAAGAGGGATAAAGAGGGGAGGAGAGGATGAGAGATAGAATGCAAAAATTTTAAGGTGCACAGTGTTACTTATCTGCGTGTCTCCATGGAGATGTTATTGTTTTGCCTGGAATGTTCCACAGTATGGCATTAAATTTATCAATTGTCATAGCGATGAGCAGGTTAGGTCAGATCTAAGGAGAGACGAGCCCGCTCACTGTAAGCAAGTTTAATGGCATATTGTGGAACATTCCATGCAAAACAGTAACATTTCCATGGAGACAAACAGGCGATGGGCCATAAGAAAAGTTCCATAGTGCAGTTTTAAGGCTATACATTTTGAAACAAGTCAAATAATGTTAGTCTGGTTACTGAATAAATAGTTCTCTGAAATGAAGATAAAAATAGTGTAACTGTAGTGTTACTATCTTCATTGTTTTTGTGCCTTTGAGCAAGACACACCTCGTATTGGTGAGGTGAGAGAAGAGTCTGGTCCAATGACAACAAGGATTGAATTGTGAACCTTGTGGTGAGAGGGCGCTGAACCTGCAACCTCTTAATGATCCGATCGATTCAAACATTGATTATTCAGATAATAAAGTGTCCCTTTGTTGCTTTGTAATCAGAATTTTAGATGATTTAACAGCAGTTTGTCCAGAGCAGAGGCTTTAAAACAGTCTAAATGTGCTTGTGTCTTTTTTATAGTTCTAATGACATGTCACCCGTGGATCATTATGTTATAATTTGCACATTGTAAATCACAATATTCATCTAAAACAACTTAACAAAAGAAACAAGTCTGCTGACTTCCACATTAGAAAACATCATCACAACAAAGCGTCACATGCTGTTGGTGCCTCCTATGGATAGATGTACATCACACTAGCAAGCAGCCTTTTTTTCATTTGTACCAAAATGACTACAATATGCTACAGAATCCTATGAGTATCACAGATTGAGAAAATTAAACTGGAGAATTGTGTATGTCACAGTGGGCGTGTACCGGTGAAAACAGGAGCTGATTGGGGCAATGACGTCTTGAAAACAGGAGAATAAATATTAACTGAAACAGAAATCACTCCAAATACAACTTCAGAGGCTCAGTGAGAAGGACAGGAAGGAAGTTGATTCTGAAAAGTCCAGTTTACAGAATAGGTCTGATTTAAACGAGGAGTAATTTAAGGTTCACTAAATAATAATGTTTGAAGTTGCACTGAAAAATGTACAATCATAAAATACAGTGACATGTCGACTGTTGATGACGTCACTCTTCTATGTTTCTTTCAAATATTTTATGTTATTTTTAATTGGTTTCCAATGTATTTTTATTTTTTTTATTAAAAACATGACGTGTATTTACCTCAATGTCCCCGGTCTCCAGAGAGCTCCCGGAGTCTGCAACACAGAAAGTACAGTTTAAGTAAATGACACCAAACCACAACCTGAGGACAAATTATGAGGTACAGCTGCTATTTCTACTGTTCCCATAGCTGCTACTATAGATCTAATAATGCACTGGACTTGTACACAGGGGACTTGTATTTGGGGTCTTTCCTTAAGGACACAACAACAGTTTTGCCACTATACCCCACTGTAACTGCAACTGGTATTCCCAGAGGTTTCACATCCAAGTACTGACCAGACCCAGCTCTGCTTAGCAAAAGAGATCAGACCAGATCAGGCTTGGACAAGAAACTTGGGCCAAATCGTCTAACCTCATAAAGGCTGTGTCTGAGAAACCACCAAAACCAGAATTACCAATATATTATAATAGCACTCAACAGTGGCCCACCCCCAAGATCTGGAAGTACATTTCACATTCATTTTTCTCATAGATTTCTGAAAAATATTAATATTAAACATTTAAAATCTTGGGGATAATGAGTTATGAGGTAACTAATGAGCACAAGACCTATACTTTTATTTCAAATCTGTTTATGAAACTTTATAAATGTCTGAGTTATTAAAACATTTAGCAGAATACTTGTGTTTTAAATGTGCTTTTTGGACTTAAAACAACCAGATTATTGATATTAGTTAGCACATAGCTGGTTAGCCTCCATGATGCCTTTGAACTCTTAATATTTGAATTTTTCCAAAAGTCTACTGAAAAAATAAATGGAAAATGTACTCCTGGAACCAGAGCAGATTTGGAACTGAGACTTTGAGCGCTATTCTATTTTGAAGTCTTTATACTGGTCCAAGGTAAAAAAAATTTAAATTATAAACTTTTTTCAGGGCCCCTCCTGCACTGGGCCCTACATAAACAAATACCTTTACCCCCAGTGTGACCCCCCTGCACACTTACATCACGAAAACTGACAGGGACATGTAGGCCTATGCTAAGATATACAAACAGATGTAAGGATTTTTTAAATTAAACAATTGATACATGGAGACACAATGCACATGTTAATGGCCTAAATGGCCTCAAACCCCCAGGGGTGTTGATGTTGCCTACTGCAAAGTATCAGTAAACCTGATGTTTCTAGAGTGTTGTAGCGGGACACTGACGATAGCAGTAGGAGTCGATGGCGTAGAACTCTCCCTCGTGGTAGATGATGAGCACGTCTCGTCCCTGCAGACTCACGACAGTTCTTTGGGCAGAGATCAGATCCTCCTTTTTCCCCACGAAGAGCAGCTCATCTGTGCTCTGCGTCGAAGACATGGCTCTGACCAGAAGAGGAGGGAACAAGGAGGGAACAAGATCACCTTTAACAGATGGCACAACTGTTTGAGTTTGAGAACTAATTGCATATTGGTCTTTTTAAAGGTGCAGGTCGAGGATACCAGTGCAGAGATTGAAAAAAGCATTTATTTCCTTTAAATAAAAATAGAATAAAAACGTGAAGTGTTATGTAGCTGTCATTCATCTCGAGTAACTACAGAACAACTTCGTATTTATAAAAGTTCAAACATTCTGAGACTTTCTGGGTCAAATACAACAAGTAAACCAGTCTTATTACGCCAGTTTAAATCTCCAACCAGGATATCGGCTGAACCGATATTTGAAAGCCGATATCTGATCCAGCAATTTTTTTCTGTGAGTGGGGGTCACCTCTCCACAGACCTGATCTGTAATTTGGCCTAGCGCGTCTCCTGGAAATAGCTACGTTTAAACATGTGGATATATAACAGTCCCTCATCATGATCTTGCTCTGGGTATTTGAGTGATCTTGTGTTGCCCTGCATTTGAGGTTTGAGTGCTCAGAAAATCTGCTTTGACCAACCCCCATCTCCGCTCACTGCTCCTTATTTATTTGTAGTAATTTATTCAAAACTTTTGAGGTTTAAACCATGTTATAATGTTGTTACCTTCTCAAAAACAGACCTAGAGTTGTGTTGTGTTTTGTTTCATTCACACATGTTTGACTAACACTTTATTATTAGTCTGTTACATCTCCAAAGCTCAAAATGCTCCGTTCCACCTTGTGATGTCATGAAGTGGTAGTTTTCAAGTTAACAGCTCCTTTTACCTTTCAGTAGACTGGCATGTCCAGGGTTTAAATCAGGGGTGTCCAAACTTTTCTCATTAAGGGCCACATTTAAAACACAGACGAGGCTGAGGGCCGATTGAGGGTCATAGACTGGTCACCAATACTATGAATAACTCAAATCTGCATCATTATTACAAGTTACACTGAACCACTAGATATTTAGTCATGCTTACATCCTCATTGGGACACATGAAATATTCGATATGGGCTTGTTAAAGTAGATTTTCAGAAATGTACAGTAAAAAGTACCGCTTAAGTTAATATGAGCCAATTCGCCTGATAGCTTGAGAGCCAAGATTTGATGGTTTGAGGGCCACATTTGACCCCCGCGCCATAGTTTGGGCATACCTGGTTTAAATTATCTAAATCAGGGGTGTCCAAACTTTTCTCACTAAGGGCCACATATAAAAACACAGACAAAGCTGAGGGCCGAATGTGGGCCACAGACTGGTCCCCAATACAGTGAATACTTCAAATCTGTGTTATTATTCCAAGTTAGACCGAACCACTAGACCTTTATTCATGCTTACATCCTCAATGGGACACAGTAAATATGTGTTATAGGCTTGTTAAAGTAGATTTTCAGAAAATAGTACTGTTTAAAGAAATATGGGCCAATTCACCTGGAAGCTTGAGAACCAAGAAAAATTGGTGTGAGGGCCGCATTTGGCCCCCGGGCCACAGTTTGGGCATGCCTGATCTAAATGATTCTAATGAAGGTATGTAGCTTAAAAACAGAGTGGAACACTTTCTGTACTACCACATCACCAGGTGAAACCTAAGTGTTTTCTGTTTGAGAGGAAAAACTCACTTGTGTGTTAAACATCTGTGAATGAAACAAAACACAACTTCAGGTCTGTTTGTGTGAGGAAACCACATTATAACATCATAAAACAGAGTAATATGGGCTCTTTAAACTGAATGTTCTTGTCCCAGATCAGAGTTTCTTGGATCATCCTTGCTCATGACACTTCAGACATCGCCTCAGAATGTTGGATTTAGATCAAACTGAGCCTCTGCCCATGTGCATTCTCACACACAGGGCCGGCCCAGCCTATAAGCAGACGAAGCAGCTGTTTACGGCCCCAAGGCCACCAGAGGGCCCCCAAGATTTATATTGGTTTTTGGAAAGGCCTGGGTGTTTATAGTAGTAGTAGTAAATATCCCTATAAAATATTAGATGTGTTTTATTTCCAGTAGCTAAATCTGTGCTGCCGACATTTTTTTGAATCAGGCAGTGGTGTGGACAGCCATGTGTTTACACCGGTGTTAAGGACCCCTCCCCTTGAGGTGTGCTCTGGGTGCACTGAGGCAGCAGGGACATTTGAATGGATGTTTTAGACTAAAAAGTTAGTGAAGTTAAGTTTATCTAAAGTACAGGACATTGCATGAAGAGCCCAGAGGAAGATTGTTTTGGGACAAGACTTTTCAGAGAAGACTCGAAATATTTCTGCACATCAGTGGACCTGCAGATAAAACAGTGAGGCTGGACGTGTATAATTGTGCAGACAGGACACACCTCAGAGGGACAGAGGACATCACGTTTATAAAACACTGGCTGTTTTTGTGTCTGATCCTTTTGTCTCTAAACCATCAGATGATGTGAGTGTAGCTAAAGTACTGCTCCTGTTGTCCCATTAACACGTTGATTATGGCAGAATCGTCTCTGTTACATCTGCTGGACGAAAGAATGACCTGTGAATGATTTCCAAATGCGTTGAGAATCCTCATTAATAAGGATGCACCGGTACCACTTTTTGCATGCACAGTGAGTACGAGTACTTCATTTTGAGTACTTGCCGATACAGCGTACTGATACCAGACATAAATATAAATATATAAATATATATATATAAATATATATATATATATATATATATATATATATATATATATATATATATATGTATATATTTATTTTATTTATTTATTTTTTTACAGGTTTTTGATGACAGAGGTAAATCAAACTCATTTCATAGGATTTTTATAGTGTAGCAAATTTTTCATCTTAGAATACTTATTTGAGGCTGTCTTAAAATTGTACTGAAATCACTGTAGTTAGGTATAATTCCAATATAATTTATTTAGATAAGCACCTAGATGTAATATTTGCATTTCGTCTTTGCACCCTCGCTCTGCGCTAAATGCTAACATGGCATCGAGCCCTATCCAAGCCCCCATGCCTCAGGCATGGGCTATATTTATTACTGCTAAAATGAATGGAAGTCAATGGGAAGTCAATGGGAGGTCAATGGGTGACCCCAACGCCATGGCGGCCATTGACCTCACGGTGACGTGGGGAAAGTCGAGAGCTTTCAAAAAATGAATAATATGTCATTGTAATGTTGTTTTTGCTAAAACCTACAGGGCCTAGGACCTATTGCTGTTTTGACAAAGTTGCGCGTGCCGCCCCCTGCCCTGACTCTAGTATCCTAGCAACCCACGCCGTAGGCATGGGATATGCATATTTGTTCTTGCTAACATGTCATCGTCAACATTGACTCAATGGGTGGAGACTGGAGTCAGGGCAGGGGGGCGACTCCAGACGAAGTCTGCAACATTTGTCATCATTGTGGAAGCAAAAGGCCCTAGGCCCTATAGGGGCTCAGGCCTGATAAAAGCTTTATTTTAATTTTGGATGTTGTAATTGGACTGATAAACATTTAATAACTCCTCCACAGGGACAACAGCTGACCACTGCTGCTGCTGTATGTTTCTCTGGCATTACATAGAATCTGCATTCTCACGTGTGTTTACATGTCAAATACAATCATCATGTGCATATTACTACACTATATTTAACCAGCAGGAGGAAGGGGGAGGGGAAGGAGAGAAGGAAGAGTGAGGAGGAAGCGAGGGAGAGAGAAGAGAGTGTGAGAAGACTGGTGAAAGTCCAAGGAGGAGAGGAGGAAGAGAGATGTAAAGAGGGAGAGAGGGAAAGAGGAGGTGTATGGGGTGAGGAGAGGAGGAGAGGACAAAAGGAGGAGGGACGTAGGGAGAGGGGAGGTGAGGAGGGGGGAGGAACAAGGGATGGGAGGCGTATGGGGTGAGGAGAGGAGGGAGAGGAGAGAGGGTCTATAGAGCTGAGTAGGTCTTGCGTTGGTTTACACATGAATCACTCACTGACACTATAAAGCAGAGGTTATAAAATGACCAAGTCAAAAAGATTTTTTATACTGAACAATGAAACTTACATTTTTGTCATGATCTCACTCTGATGACTGACACTGAATGAAATCAGCCAGGGATCTATAGTTCGGAGACTAGCTGCTGATAGCCAGCCTCAAGCACACTTTCAAATGATCATCAGTCAAGGTGGAACAGTATTTGGACTTAATCTTCATTTGGGAAAAATCTGACTCGCATAATTAAGTGGAGCCAAATAATGCAGTCAGGGATGTTGGGGTACTCTTCTCTCCAGATGTGTTCAGGTGAAACAGTGATGCAGTTTTTGATGCAAATAAATAAACAGCATCTTTCTGAAAAGGGTAACACATCAATGTAGTGATTGGCTTCAATAAAACAAAGTCTTGAAACTTGGACAGACAGTTCTCAATCTGTTCTGTGTAACGTGGGCTGTCACGTTGCACACTCACCTTTTCCTGCGTCTCCAACTCTGACGTGAGGTTCTGGAGGTTTGCCAAATCATCGCGCTTGATCTTTGAGGACAGATGCTGCATTTTTCATTTGAAAACATTAACTGAGCTGATCGTATTGATTACATCTGTAGACTGGTCCAATTGCAGTGAGAAACAGTCACAGGCCACGATATCCTTCCAAAGTTGCTGGGTCAAACCCTCGGCCATGGTTTCACTGTGCTTCTTGATAGTTGGAGCGCTTTGATTGAAGATAATATTTCTGTTTGTTTGTTTTTTTAAGTCTTGACACGTGTTAGCTGCTTTGACAAATGCCTCTTTTATCATCTCTCCGTCTCTTGGAAGGACTTCTTGTGCTTAACAATGAAGTGACTCACCCGAAATCATGCTTCAGTGGCTTCCTCTCTTTCATGGTTGGATGTGTAAAAAATAACTGCTACTGCTGTCCAGACAACTGGGATTTTAGATCCTTCACCTTCCTCTTTCTCAGGTCGCTTATTGTCGTAGCTTTTGTGAAAGTAGTAGAATTTGGCTTCTTACTTGGTCCAGCTCCCCCACTCATTACTACCCTTTCTTAAGTTTACATTGAAGAAATAAATTGGAACTAACTAGATAACTCAATTGCTTGATTTTGTCTTGCCGCATTTGGCACATTTGTACACTCATATGTGTGCACAATCGCTATATACAGAACCACTCACCCATTCACACACATTCATACACCAGTGTACACAGACACTGGGGGAGAAGTGGATTAAATGTCTTGCCTAAGGACACAACAGAAATGTTCGTCTGCAGGAGCTGGAATCGCACTGCCAACATCTACGTCTAAAATGTTTTTGATGTGGAAACAACATTATAACAATGTTGTTCAAATGCAGATTTTGATGTGATGAGGTCTAAAGTCACAGACAGAAATGATCAGGTTCAACATATGTACATTTAGTTACTCTGTTCCACCTTGTGATGTCATGAAGTGGTAGTTTACAAGTTACCCTAACAGCTCCTTTTTACCTTTAGTTCAGTAGAGGTTGGCAATTCCAGAGCTGAAATCATACAAATGATTCTAGTGAAGGTGTGTGAAACAACATTATAACACTGATCGGAAAATAACATAATATGGCCCTGATATTAGTGCAAAATGTATCAATACATTATGCAGCTTAAAAGAAACAATATTGAAATATGATTATTACCTCCAAATGGTGTTTCCTCGTCCTCCGCTCCAGCTCAAGACCTTTCTGAAGTTTATCTCCAAGCTCAGAAGCTGCCGTTAGTGATATCAGAGAGCGGACCTTATCTGAACACACAAGACAAAGACTTTGATGATGACTTACTTAAAGGGCCTATATTAGGTGAATATTTATGATGAATTGTTGTGGAATTTCTGAGAGCAAACATCTTAAAAAATATAAAATCAATAGAGAAGTTGACTTAAATAAAAAGGTCAGATTTATTGAATCAATTGTGCAAAATTGCCAAAGAGCTGTTGTCCCTACAGTGTTTTTATACCATCAAAATAATCATACCGTATTGTATCACAAAAATTAGGTCAAAGAGATAAATAACAATACTGCATATCAATACACGCATTATGAGCTTTGTAGATGTTACAGACTAATAATGCAGGGTTAGTCAAACATGTGTGAATGAAACAAAACACAACTCCAGGTCTGTTTTCGAGGAAGTAATGGCATTAGAACATCACTTAAAGCTCACAATAGTCAGTGTACTATAGGACCCTTAAAGAATATGTCACTTTAAAGCTTCACCATCTAACTTTTCTGGTAGAGGCGCCATCATCTGCCTATCACCATGGAAATGTTACTGCTTTGCCTGAGATGTTCCATAGTATAGCATTAACTGTATGTGTCTTACATTTATTAAATTACAGGTATTAATTTTGATCAAAAATACATTGGAATAATATGCATTCTTACTATGAGTGGGCTCACTTCTCCACAGGTCTGACTTTTAACTTGGCCTAGTATCATCAGCCACTTCTCACCATAATATAGATAGTAATATAATATAGATGTATAGGTTATAGTTATAATGCCATATTGTTGAACACCAAAGACAAAGCAATAACATCTTCATGGGCACAATAAGGCGGCATGTCCTCCACTAAATAGTTGCATAGTGCACCTGTAAATACACTATATTATTATAACTTAAAGGCCCATATTAATGCAATTTAATGTAGTTTACAATTGTACAATGTGATTATATTATACGCTGAGAGAGGGCAGACAGTTCTACTGATTACATTGTGGGTTACCATGATTATTTACCTGATCAATTATATTAGTGAATAGACCCAAGACCTCACTGTATTACAACAATCTGGATTTGAACAAGATTAATTTTATCTTCTCCCATCTATATTAAACATGATTGGCGTATGTGCTGATATTGTCTGAAACCAAGTGATAGGCAAATTGCATTTCAGTGATTTAGCGATGACAAATGTAGGCACTATTCATCCATTTTGTTTATTCTAATATCTAGTTTATTATTTTAGATGGGTTTTTGCTCATTTTACTATTTATATATACATATTTAATGTTTTATTATTTATAGTTAATTTTATTAGGATTATTTATTATTATGTAACAAAAAATAAATATAACATTTGTCTGAAGATTATAAGATCTAAAAAAAATAAAGTACTGTAGGCGGAACTGTTATTTCAAGCGTGTTTCCGGTGGGACAGAGTTTGAGTGCGCTCCGGTGAAGGGGTAAGTTTCACATTTTTCGTCTGAAGATAATTGTTTTAAACGGAGCTACAGTGAATCAAACTTAAATGGCGATTATTTTGTTTAAAACGTCTTCAGATCCGCTGCAGGTTAAAGTGGTACATTAATGCACCGCTTGTAAACTATTAAACAAACATTATTGTGTGAATGGATACAGTGGGTTTTGGGAGCGGTGTTTATTTAGACTTGATTCAAAACTGGTCCAGTCCTGGTCCAGTCCTGGTTTAGTCCCGGGTTAGTCCCGGTTTAGTCCCGGTTTAGTCCGGGTTCAGATTTAATCCTGACTTAGTCTTCTTGGTTCAGTCCTGGTTTAGTCTTAGTTCAGTCCTGATTTAGACTTAGTTCAGTCATGGTTCAGTCCTGGTTTAGATTGCTTTGTCTGGAATGTTACACAGTTTTGCATTAAATGTGCATGTTACATCTCCAGGAAACGTTACATGCCACTTGGACTGAAGCATCCTAGCATTAACCCAACATAAATCCTGTCCTTAGACCTGGTTCTGTCATGGCCTTGTTTACTCATGGATGTGGTTGTGCAAAATTAAAATGGCAATTCCAGGGCTGAAATGATCCAAATTATTCTAGTGGAGGTGTGCGGAGTTTAAAAACACAGTGAACCACTTCCTGTATTGCCACATTAATCACAAGGTGGAGCAGTATTTTCAGTTTGAGAAAAGAACTCAGCCTACACATGCAGGGTTTGTCTGTTAAACATGCGTGAATGAAACAAAACACAACTACATTATAGCAAGGATCAGAAAATAGTGTAATATTGGGCCTTTGATGTTCTTTGTAAAGCAGTGTCCAGTCGTGCCCAGGAGATGGCGCTGCGGGCGTGTGGCTTCATCATCTTCAGGCGTCTTCCTCCTGAAAACATTGAGTTCCTCCTTCTGCAAACGTCCTATGGCGAGCACCACTGGACTCCCCCTAAAGGTACTCACACCAGCAGGGTACTGGTCTCTCTAAGCACTGCCAACATAACTCATCCCAAAAGTTACACACCAACAGGGTACTCACAGAAACATCTCCAAAGGTAATCCCCTGAAAGATAGTTGCTGAAGATGGTAGCCTCAGGAGGTACTCACTACAAAAGGCCATGCTTCATATCATTATCACAAACATTATCAACAAAGAGCACCACTGAACCCCTCGAAAACAACTCATGCACACAGGGTACTCCATGGGCACATCACCCATGCTTCCCCGTCACAATTCTCCATAAATATACAAAAACATGATGCAAAACTGTACACAGCAACTTGATAAACCTGATGAGTAAGACCCCATGGAGACACAGGGAGGGCATCTGACACACAGGGAGGTTAAGTCAGAGGACAGTATAAACCAGACGTACAGTAGACTATAATAGTATAACCTTGCTCCTGACCTGGTTGTTGGTTCTCTGTTGTTTGTTCTTGTAGGACACGTGGACCCGGGGGAGGATGACCTGACCACAGCTCTGAGGGAGACCCAGGAGGAGGCGGGTTTGAGCCTGGATCATCTCTCTGTAGTCCAGGGCTTCCTCCACACGCTGCATTACGAGGTGCGTGGCCGACCCAAAGATGTGCTGTACTGGCTGGCAGAGCTCCGGGACCCCTGCACACCCATCGCACTCTCCCAGGAGCACAGGGACTTCCGCTGGGCACGGCTGGAGGAGGCGTGTGCCCTGGCGGGGTACCAGGACCTCCAGGACACGCTGCGGGCGGCTCACCAGCATCTGCTCAACAAGAGGGACTGAGAATATCTATTAATTTATCAATTTAGTCCTGGTTTAGTCTAGGTTTAGACCTGGATTAGGGTCTGTTTAATCTTGGCTTAGACCCCGGTTTAGTCCTGTTTTAGTTTTTTGTTTGGAACTGGTTTAGACCTGGTTTAGACCTGGTTTAGTCCTGGTTTAGTCTAGGTTTAGGCTTGTTTTGGACCTGGTTTAGAACAAGAATAAGTGCCATCAAGTCAAAATGGCCACTTGAATAGTCGCAACTCTCAAATCACAAAGTCTTGTCATCAGTGTGTCAGATGCCCTCCCAGTGTGTGATTATTTCTGGCTGCGTTTATCTGTGACTGAATCTTGATTTTTAAAATGAAGTTGTGATTTACTTGACTTGTGGGATTGTGGGATTGTGGGATTGTGGGATTTCGATGTCAACTGAAATCACTCTACAGTTGAGGACATTTAAAATTAATTTGATTTTTGTGTAAATAACAAATAATTTATTTCAGTAATTATTTAATCAATAGAATTTGGGAGGGAACGTCAGAAAACCTACATTATTGTACAAAACTCTTAAAGAGTTGCATTAGCCGAAACAACATTAAAAAGTAGACAAAAGCATGGTGGAATAACCTGATAAACCGCTGGGTCACTGCTGGTAACTACATCTGCCACTCTATAGTGTGTTATAAAACATTTGAATGAACATTAAGGCTAGTATTTAGCATCCTCAAATCTCCAGTGGTTTAACATTAGCGTCACTGAACATTGTATGAGGTGTGACATCTCAATCCCGAAGTCTATACAAAAAATGTAAAGTGCATCTGACAGGTTCATATATTGCAATCAATCAAGCTTTATTTCTATTTTTTTGATTATGACTTGGTTTGGTGGGTAGTACCTGTGCTAACTATTTATCAGAGTTTTACATTAGTTAAGTGGCGGTTTGTGAAGAAAAGTACAAAAATACAGGAAGTATCTGTAAGCTATAAAACAGAATCCCTCTGACTATGCCATCCACACAGAAAATTCCATCCAAAATACAGATGATGAAGATCCACCAGGAAGACATTTTTCTGATGCCTGTGTAATCCCTCAGTCACCCCGATGTGATCCATAGTATATAAGGCAGATAGATATAAGGCAGTGTCCAGCAGTAATGTGACCAGAACTGAAGAAGCAGCTCAGATGAGCAGCCAAACATCTTCACTCCTACAACTTTTTGTGTAGTTAACAGATTAAAATATTTCTTTTAATATTTTTGTGACACATTAAACCTTCATTTAACTAAATAAAGCTGTTGTCATGTATTTGTATTAGTCTAAACATAACTACTGGCATTTGTTCACATTATGGTTGCTAGGTAACAGTTATGAAATTACCTTTACATGTCACATCTGCTGTCCCTGTCCAACCAGGAAGTTGCATTATACACTTCCCCAAAACTTCAAAACTAGAAAAGAATAATTAACAAATTTAGTCAAATCTTAAACCGAAAGATGTTCCCTATGTTTAATGAAATGAGTCAAACCTGTACATAACCTATTTTGAATTTGTGCATTTATTCAAACCGTGAGATTTTTGTAGTCATTTATTTTGAAATACTCCTTTCTAAGTGACAGAGATGAAAGAAAAATGAACAAAATATATAAATGTTAAATCTTTGTGACAATGGCTACATCCGTGAGGCCTTTATTCTGAAATGTCTGCAGAGAATGGGAGATGAAGGTTCAACTCGTGACGAACATCCACAAATCCAAAACGAAACTGACAAAGAAAGACAAAATTTGAACTCTCAAAAGGCAAAAACACACGCGGGTACATCCACAAATCTGCAGCTTTTCAAAAATCTCTTATGCATTCTCTGCTCCTATGAATCTTCCTGCAAAATGTCTTTTTTGGCGTTTAAATCGTCCAAAACTGAAGATAGAATCCCCCAAACACCGCGTGATGATATCAGCAGCGTTCAGTGTCTAGGAGCTGATGGTGAAGTCATTCTTGGCGTGGATTTTTATATTTTGCTGTCTCCCAAAAGAGTCCAAAAAGATCCAAAGTTGTTGTTGTTAAACTTGCACCGTTCAGTCCTGGTGCAGTTTAAAACCAGAGTCACACAGAAGCAGTAACAGGTGACAAACGGCATCAAACCAAATGAAACAAAATAGGACAAAAATCTACTGAAACACTCATCACGTCACTGCATTCACAACTGGTGGGTCAGGAGATTCAATAAACCATCGATAGACCTGGTTCAAACCTGGTTCAGTCCTGGTTTAGCCCTGGTAAGTCCTGACTTAATTCTTTCCATTTTGCTCGGCTCAGACCAGCTTCAGTCATAGTCCCTGATTTAAGTCTTAGTTTAGTGCCCATTTCAGCCCGGTGTCAGTCCTGGTCATAGGCCGCAGTTACAGGCCCTGGTCTAGGCCCTGGTCTTGCCCCCGGTCTTGCCCCCGGTCTTGCCCCCGGTCTTGCCCCCGGTCTTGCCCCCGGTCTTGCCCCCGGTCTTGCCCCCGGTCTTGCCCCCGGTCTTGCCCCCGGTCTTGTGCTTGATTCAGTCAATTTCTCCAAAATGTTGAAGTTTATAAACTACTTCATTATCTTTATCACATCAATATTTTGAAGAACATGTACTTCTAATAACAATACATTAGAACACTGCGGAACATTTCATCATATAAGAACATTTCATCACATAACAGGGAGATTTAGCAGAATATAGGGCTTTAAAGCAAAATGGCAAGAATACATTTTTTTAAATATTTATCCTACCATGATTTCACAACATTTAAAGAGGAAGTATTTGACTTCCATGGGGTATTAACTGCTAACACATAACATATGTAGATCTCCATGTTACCTTTTAATCTCCCCTCCCTTTGCTCTCCATGCCGTGACTCCCCCTTCAGAGTGCTATCACAACAATCGGCGTGCATCCCGCTAATACATCTACTGCACCCCATCAGGTTTGTCAAGATGCTGTGTACAATTTTGCATCATGTTATTTGTATTTATGGAGAATTGTCGTGTGGAGGCATGGGTGACGTAGGCCTGTGGGCGGAGCCTTGTACAGACTTGTACTGCCAACTGTAAGGAGGGTTCAAAACAAGCCCGAGAGAGATTGCTAGATTACGCAAACATGCATGGGTGACATTGAAAAACCTCTTCAGGCATGTTTTTGATGAGGGAACAACATTATAACATGGTAGAAAGCTTGAAAAAAAATAAAATTCTTTAAACAATGCTTTGTGTCATAACCCACCAGTTGTAAAGCAGCGACACAACAAAATAAAACCATAAAGTTGTCCACGGTTTAAACTGCCTCAAAGCCTCGCCAAAGTAAAACAACAGAAAGTACATTTGACCCACCAATTAAAGCATGAGAGAGAGAGGAGGGAGGAGCCTTCACGGTAGAATAAACCTGATTATCAACACTGGACAGTTAAGAATTTCATTTAAATGCATTGCAATGAATATTTTAACAACAATACATGTTTTTGTGCATTTTAATTAAAAACAAAATTCTTCTCATTTCTGTAAAGGTCAAATATCCCTCACTGTGAAATGTAATCTCATTTTGAGCTTGGATTTTGGGTCCTGTGTTACAACAGCGTCAAATATAAGGAAAAATAAAAATAAGAACTTAAAATTATATCCACAAATATGAAGGTGTAGTGATAGAGGATGACACAGCAGGGCACTCTGCAGTTTAAGGCAAATGGTGAAAATTCCATGGAAACGAAAAGAAAAAATGAAAAGCGCGCTGACGTTGAAGAAATCCGTCTCTCCTCCCTCTCTCGTCTACTCCCCTGTCCTTTTCTCTCTCCCCTCATCTTTCTTTCCTCTTTCCTCTCAGTAACAGACCCCTCTCACTAAATAACCAGAATAGTCCCATGCTTTCCCCTCTTCTTTTCTCCCTCTAACCCCCCCCTCACCCATTTCACCCTGTCTTGACTCCTTGTATCGCTCTCCTCCTCATCAAAGGAGGAGAGCGATACCCCCCACACCAGCGCTCTCCTCCCTGCTCTCTATCATGAGTCCTCGTTCCCAGAGTCGTCCTGGTCCTCGTAGACTCTTCCTCCTCCCTGTGCTCCTCCCACACTTTCTCCTTCACTCTCCTCTTCCTCGCTCTCCTCCATATCGTCATACAGGTCGTCGTAGAGCAGGTCTGAGCTGGAGTCCTGGGAGGGCATCCGGGTTTGGATACAGTACTCTGCCAGAGTCCGGGGCACCTTGACCCCGTCGCGGTCTGCGTCTGCGGCTGTGGACAGGACCTGCTTCCTGCGGAGGACAAGAGAATACTGCGTTTATACAGGGTTAACACTGTATAAAGACGAGAGAATACTGCGTTTATACGGGGTTAACACTGTATAATGACAAGAGAATACTGCGTTTATACAGGGTAAACACTGTATAAAGACGAGAGAATACTGCGTTTATACGGGGTTAACACTGTATAAAGACGAGAGAATACTGCGTTTATACAGGGTTAACACTGTATAATGACAAGAGAATACTGCGTTTATACGGGGTTAACACTGTATAAAGACGAGAGAATACTGCGTTTATACGGGGTTAACACTGTATAAAGACGAGAGAATACTGCGTTTATACGGGGTAAACACTGTATAAAGACGAGAGAATACTGCGTTTATACAGGGTAAACACTGTATAAAAGACGAGAGAATACTGCGTTTATACAGGGTTAACACTGTATAAAGACGAGAATACTGCGTTTATACAGGGTTAACACTGTATAAAGACGAGAGAATACTGCGTTTATACAGGGTTAACACTGTATAAAAGACGAGAGAATACTGCGTTTATACAGGGTTAACACTGTATAAAGACGAGAATACTGCGTTTATACAGGGTTAACACTGTATAAAAGACGAGAGAATACTGCGTTTATACAGGGTTAACACTGTATAAAGACGAGAATACTGCGTTTATACAGGGTAAACACTGTATAAAGACGAGAATACTGCGTTTATACAGGGTTAACACTGTATAAAGACGAGACAATACTGCGTTTATACAGGGTTAACACTGTATAAAGACGAGACAATACTGCGTTTATACGGGGTTAACACTGTATAAAGACGAGAGAATACTGCGTTTATACAGGGTAAACACTGTATAAAGACGAGAGAATACTGCGTTTATACAGGGTAAACACTGTATAAAGACGAGAATACTGCGTTTATACAGAGTAAACACTGTATAAAGACGAGAGAATACTGCGTTTATACAGGGTTAACACTGTATAAAAGACAAGAGAATAGTGCGTTTATACAGGGTTAACACTGTATAAAGACGAGAGAATAGTGCGTTTATACAGGGTTAACACTGTATAAAGACGAGAGAATAGTGCGTTTATACAGGGTTAACACTGTATAAAGACGAGAGAATACTGCGTTTATACAGGGTAAACACTGTATAAAGACGAGAGAATACTGCGTTTATACAGGGTAAACACTGTATAAAGACGAGAGAATACTGCGTTTATACAGGGTAAACACTGTATAAAGACGAGAGAATACTGCGTTTATACAGGGTAAACACTGTATAAAGACGAGAGAATACTGCGTTTATACAGGGTAAACACTGTATAAAGACGAGAATACTGCGTTTATACAGGGTAAACACTGTATAAAGACGAGAGAATACTGCGTTTATACAGGGTAAACACTGTATAAAGACGAGAATACTGCGTTTATACAGGGTAAACACTGTATAAAGACGAGAGAATACTGCGTTTATACAGGGTAAACACTGTATAAAGACGAGAGAATACTGCGTTTATACAGGGTTAACACTGTATAAAGACGAGAGAATACTGCGTTTATACGGGGTTAACACTGTATAAAGACGAGAGAATACTGCGTTTATACAGGGTAAACACTGTATAAAGACGAGAGAATACTGCGTTTATACAGGGTAAACACTGTATAAAGACGAGAATACTGCGTTTATACAGGGTAAACACTGTATAAAGACGAGAATACTGCGTTTATACAGGGTTAACACTGTATAAAAGACAAGAGAATACTGCGTTTATACAGGGTTAACACTGTATAAAGACGAGAGAATAGTGCGTTTATACAGGGTTAACACTGTATAAAGACGAGAGAATAGTGCGTTTATACAGGGTTAACACTGTATAAAGACGAGAGAATAGTGCGTTTATACAGGGTTAACACTGTATAAAGACGAGAGAATACTGCGTTTATACAGGGTAAACACTGTATAAAGACGAGAGAATACTGCGTTTATACAGGGTAAACACTGTATAAAGACGAGAGAATACTGCGTTTATACAGGGTAAACACTGTATAAAGACGAGAGAATACTGCGTTTATACAGGGTTAACACTGTATAAAGACGAGAGAATACTGCGTTTATACAGGGTTAACACTGTATAAAAGACGAGAGAATACTGCGTTTATACAGGGTTAACACTGTATAAAGACGAGAGAATACTGCGTTTATACAGGGTTAACACTGTATAAAGACGAGAGAATAGTGCGTTTATACAGGGTTAACACTGTATAAAGACGAGAGAATAGTGCGTTTATACAGGGTTAACACTGTATAAAGACGAGAGAATAGTGCGTTTATACAGGGTTAACACTGTATAAAGACGAGCAAATACTGCGTTTATACAGGGTTAACACTGTATAACGACAAGAGAATACTGCGTTTATACAGGGTTAACACTGTATAAAAGACAAGAGAATACTGCGTTTATACAGGGTTAACACTGTATAAAAGACAAGAGAATACTGCGTTTATACAGGGTTAACACTGTATAACAAGAGAATACTTTATACAGGATTAAACGTCCCACATGAGCAATGACCTGGTGCGTTTGTAATACTTGTATGATGATCTCTGCATATTCCTTCTCCCCCCCAATGTCTCTCAAATGCAGCACTGGTGTCAGTATTTTAGTACTTGTGTGTCACTACTGTAGTATTGCAGTACTGTAGTACTTTTACCTAATAATTTCTGCGTACTCCTTCTCCTTGCCTTTACTGTCTCTCCACTTCCTGAACATCACTGAGGCATCGACGTTGGCAGGAGAGAAAGTGTTGGGTTCATTCAGGAGAGAGATCACACTGAGCAGGATGGTTCTAGGGACAAACACATTTGTAAACAGTAAATATCAATTATATAATACACATGTATGTTTCTAAGAGTAAAGACTCATATTTTACACTGTAAAACTCAAACAATAGACCCATGTGCAGAATAGACATGTGACTCATGCAGCTTGTATCACATACTAATACTACCTGCAAGTAAAACATGAACGCCCTTCGAGACAACTGTTGTTGTGGTATTAACACATAACATATTTAGATCACCATGTTACCTTATTGTTTTCAAAATGCTATACTCTCCCAAAACAACGTATTAACATGTTTTATAAGATTCACTTTTGTTTTTGACGCTCTGAGTCCCGCCTCCCTTTACTCTATGCACTAAGTCACTCCCCCTTCAGAGCACTATCACAACAGAATCAGCCTGAGCTACCAGTGAAATTACTGCACATCACATCAAGTTTGTCAAGCTGTAAAGTATTGTTTTGTATATTTATGAAGATGGGTGACTTTAGGGATGACAAGATCCAGGTTTTTTGATCCTTGTTTTATATTTGCAATTGCCAATATCGATCCGATGCTGATCTCATCCCAAGACTGATCTTCTATTTTTTTAAATGATTTTATTTACACAATTTAGGCTGTGCCTTTATAGCTAATTACGTAGGCTTATTCCATGGTGAATTTTAGCCCCAGATGAATACAATTATTACCAGATATAAAAAGGCCTACTTAAAACAATATTGTAAAATAATGAAATTCATAACATAGTGACACAGACATTACATGATGCTTTAGCCTTTGTGTTTTTCACCATATTATTTATGTTTGAGGCCTGTAAAAGACAGAAGCCTGAAGCACACGGTTACTTAACTTATGTAAGCATGACTCCATGGCTCCATGATGACATCGTAGACGTAAAACAAATACTACTTCTATCATGTTGTAGCTGTTTCAGGGCCTCCTCAGTCTGTGTTTGGGCTCCTCTTTTGCATTAACTACTGCATTAGCAACAACAGTGGTGTACGGAGGACTCTATTCTGTTTCGACTCATTTATTCACCAAATCCGATCCAAGCTGATATTTTACAATGCCTAGATCACCAGTAGATACCAATACCAGTATCGGTTCGGGACATCCAAAGGTGATGTAGGCTTGTGGGCGGAGCCTTGTACAGGCTTGTACTGCTAACCCTAAGGACGGTTTGAATAAGGCCCAGTAGAGATCACTAAAAAACTCAAACATGCATGGATGACATCCAAAACGTCTTCAGGCATGTTTTTGATGAGGGAACAACGTTATAACATGGGAGAAAGCTCCTAATACTCCAGTTTGCACAATATCCCCTCGTTCAATTAGATATGAAGATGCAGCTTCTTTGAGGAAGAAACGACCTTAGAGTAAAGGAGGGCGCAGCTATAGCGGAACTGTATAAACTCAAAAACAGCAGCAGTGAGAGTGAGAGGAACTGAAACCAGCACAGACGAGTTCAGACCATGCTCAGGAGAACAGCTTTGGGTCAGAATACTTTACATTTCTCAGAAAAGACTCAAAATACCACTGGGCCATATGACAAAAAAACGTTTAAATCAGACCTATTCAGTAAGCTGTACTTTACAGAGTTTTTACTCATGTTATAGTCCTCTTTGAAGTTGTATTTGGAGTTATTCATGCATGTTTGAACTATCTTTAATCGCTTATTTTCAAGATGCCATTTTTGTGTGTGCGTAGTAGTGAGGTGAGTAGTAGTGGAGAAGGGAGTATGGGAGATGGAATCACCTCACAGTGGGGTGAGCAGAAGGTGGAGTACCTGACATTCTGTGTGGGGTTCCAACGCTCTGATGGTAGCTCTCCGCTCTGAGGGTCGTCTACAGGAGGGTGAAGGATGGAGATACACACATCTCCATTCTGAGAGAGAGAGAGGACAGGGGGAGCGAGGGAGAGGGAGGGGGAGGGAGAGAGGGAGTGAGAGAGAAAGAAAGAGAGAGACAGAGAGAGAGAGAGGACAGGGGGAGAGAGGGAGAGAGAGAGAGAGAGAGAGAGAGGACAGGGGGAGAGAGGGAGGGAGAGCGAGAGTAAGCGACAAGAGGGAAAACGAGGATGAGAAGTGAGGGAGGAGAGAAAGAGAGGTATGGGGGAAGAGTGCATGACATTAAAACAAAATGTATTACTGCAGACATGTCTTACAGTATGTGACGATATAGAATATAAACATGTTATACTAATAGGGGATATCTCACATGGGGAGGGAGTACATAGTAGTAGACTGAGGGATTCCGCAGATATAAGGCCACATGAGAATATAAAAGAAAGTACTACCATTTCATGTTGGAAATCACATTCTATTGTCTAAAGAAAGAGTGTTTTTTATTATTATTGTGGTATCAGAATCGGTAAAGAGTGTGTGGTCTAATCCTTAGTACTGAAATCGAGTTTGAAATTTTAGTATCATGAGTAATATTACATGATATACTGATAAGGGGAGTACCTCACATTGGTTAAACTATGACAGGAGAAAGAGTACCTCATAGATGTTGGGGTGCCACATCTTGGTGAGGAACCTGAACGTGGGAGGAGAGTAAGGGTAATCCACAGGGAACTTTATATGAGCCTGAAACAGGGACATTTAAATTAGCACCTTACATACATGTGTATACACACACAAACACAACACACACACAGACACACACAAAGACACACACTGTGTGAGTCTCATATGTGAGAATACTCAGGCTTCCGTATAAAAATATATTTACGATACGGTACAATGATACGTGCTTATATATATATATATATGATATATCTGATTAGAAAGAAAAAAGAAACATGAACAAAAATAGAACATTTTTGTTTCAGTGCTATATTTGGAAAAAATTGTCTGCGTCTAATTATAAAGTGTTTTACTGTCTGATAACCAGGAAGGGCACCTTAACATACTAGTTACGAAAAGTGGTTATAAACTCATCATAATTAGGGTGTCTAGAGTGCATAAGGTAAATGAGGAATAGCTTTGGACCACTGCAAACTATTTAAAATGAACTAGTTCAGTTTCTCACTTTTTTAAAGATGGTAAAAATCAGAGACTTTAAATGAGAATTGATTTACTCCCATATTTGTAAATACAGTGGTCCCTCGTTTATCGGAGGTAACGTTCTAAAAATAACCCGCAATAGGCGAAATCCGCATCAGTTTTATTTTTTACTATTATTATAATTGTTTTAAAGCTGTAAAACCCCTCACCACACACTTTATACACTTTTATCACACAGGCATTAACATTTTCTCACATTTCTCTCTTGTTTAATTAATTAATGACTCGCGCATATTTCAGAGTTCCTTTGACCGTGCCTCTTCATCCTGGCGCTGCTCCGCTGTAGAGTGTTAATCGAACATTTATGTAAATTTGTCTGAACACATTCTGTACTGTACAAGAGACACGCCACGGAGGAGACTGACCGACAATGGTCTACAGTCCCTTAGCCAATCAGGATGTAGAACACAATGCACGTTCATACACTGTAAAAAATGCATGCAAAATTATACTGAAAAAAATCTGCAAAACAATGAGGTTGTGAAAGGTGAACCGCCATATAGCGAGGGACCACTGTATAACAGACTTTTCACATGTAAATTAAGGTGACAATCATTATTTTGTAATTACTGCTTCCTGCTTATACCTCTCTCCACACTTTTTCTCCATCCCAGAGCTTCTCTGTCCTCCCTGTCTTTTGGCCTCTATCCTCAGCCCCCCCTCTCCCCTCCTCTTTCCCCTCCTCTCTCCAGCTCTCCCCCCCTCTTTCCTTTCCTCTCTCCCTCTCCCCTCCTCTTTCTCTACCCCTCTCTTCTCTCTCTTCCCATCTCCTCCACTCCCCCACCCCCACCCCCACCCTCTCTCTTCTCCTCCCTGCTCTCTCTCACTCCTCTCTTCTCCCTCTCTCAGTTATATCTGTCCATCTAAAAATACTCCAGTGCAGCACACTTCACTTGAGGCCAGAATCCAACTCTTGTATTCAGTTTCAAAGTTGTTTTTGTCATTCATTTGTGAGTGAGTTACTTTGTTGTAACATAAAAATACAGTGGACAAGATCTGAGCCAGGATCCCAGTCAGGAGTACCTGGCTGGACCATAGACTGTATAATAAAAGTGGACTGAAGGAGTGTGACGTCACTCATAGCATTTGGCTCCAAATGAAGCCAATCGAGGCTAGCAGTTATAGCAACTAATCTGCAACCAAAGACCATATTTGGAAATCCAAGCGCGAAACCAAAGAGCCAATCAGGAGCGAGGCTGTTGAAGGTACACACCATTTATGCCTGCACGGATGGTTTCGCAGAGAGCAGGCGTTTAGCAATGAGGCTGTCAATTAACTTGCTAAGGCTAACAGGAGCGACCTCAGGGAAAGTAGGCACTGGATTTGTCTGTTATTAATGTTCATATCTTGTTTTAGGGACAAAATAGTGACATAAAAAACCCAGGATCATGGAGAGTGAGTTCATGCTAACTTCCTGCTTGGAATGTGGTGGTAGTGGGTTAGTTATGTTCATTTTTAGATCTGAGCCAGGTACCTAGCTGGAGGGTTTTGATGTTTTAGGTTGATGGAGAGAGCATACAAACTTCACATAGAGAATATCAAATGAAGTGAAGTAACGAAATAGACGTCAGCCACTGACATAACAGGTCTGTTTTCAGCTCTCATAGCCCCTGCCTCTGTACCTTGAAGTAACCGCCTTCATACAGGGTGTTGGGAGGTCCAAAGATGGCCACCTCCCAGTTGTAGAGGTCCGACTCCTCCACCAGTGTGATCCTGAAGCCTTCCACCGGCTGCTCCTGGAGAGACTTTAGCTCCACCATCAGAGCCTTCTGTGAGCTCGGGGTCACCTGCTGTGCCATGATGCTCCTCTCAATCACCTACAACAACAATGTATGTGTCAGAGATCCGCCCATTTACCTGTCCCCTGGGTCAGATGCCCTCTTGTCCTCCTGTATCGCTGTGGGTCAAATGGGATTGTCAAAAGTCTTGAAAATCACATACTAAATCAATACTAAAACTATTATCGAAAAACTAAATACTCATTTGAGCAGGTATTAATACTAAAACAGTCCCACTCACAGGACAGAAATGAACCTTTCCTAAAAAACTTTAGAATGAGTTTGAGTTGTAGCAGAACAAATATAAAACCACATAGACTAGTATATGCCCATGGATCACTATGGAACCTATATTACTATATTACCTGGACAACTGAGGGATTACACAGATACAAGGACATAGGAATATAAAAAAGTACTACCATTTAAAGTTATACTACCATTTAATGTTGAAAATCATTCTATAAGCTAAAGACACATTGTCTTTAGAGTTAGACTGAGATGGGGGCAGGTCAGATGTCTTTAGTTAATCTTCAGATGTTGTGATGTCGTTGGATATTGGTGTTAAATGCAAACTGGGCAACGCTAAATAAAAGGTGCTAATGTGCACTGTTAAGTTTTTTTTTTTGTTAGTTTGTTTTTTGGACGCAATTTGGATTAATGTACATTGTATTCTATCTATGGTTTGCTCGAAATGGCTAGTTTTTACACAATTCTCTCTCTTTCTAAATCAAGGAAAGTATAATTGTAGTCCTTTAAAGTGTTCCTAAAGTCCACACAAAGTTCCCCTGGTGTTGTGCAACAGTTTTTACACGGATAATACCGTATAATAAGGCATATCAGTGAGTAATATAGTGTTTCAGTAAACAAAGTCTCCGCGGACATGACAGCGGCGTGGCCCGCAGCTAGCTCCCCACTCCTCTTCCTCTTTTCTGGGCCTTTGTGTGAAAAACAAGCCCGTAAAACCCTCCTTACCTCCGTGTGTGTGCGCTCGTCCGTCCCAGGGCTCAGAGGCGGGTCAGCGGCTCATGTTGGCCGGGCCTCGGTGCTCGGAGCTCGGACACGGGGCAGCGCAAGACTCTGGACTCGGGGCTAGCGCAGCGGCTGCTCCTCTGCTCTCTCCCCGTGTGTGAGGCGCTTCTCCGGGCTTGTTGGGCCCGGGGGCCGGTGCTCGTTGTCCTGGCTCGGTTCAGCTCGGTTCGTTTGGACACAGCTGTTGTTTACGTTTGTTCGGAGGTGAAGTTGCCCACACGTCAGCTTCACTCTCGGGGAAACGGGAGCAAAAAGAGCTGCTGTCTGCCCGGTCCCGCGATGCTCGTCTCTGTGTAAATGTGAAGTGTTGAGTAACGCGTGTTTATTTTGGTATAAATCTGCACATTTATGATTTAAACGCAGAATTCTGAAGCTTCAACCGATTTTATTTTCCTCCCGTCGACGCTTCCGGCTACTGCGCGTGTCTGCTGCACGTAAAAGCACGCAGGCTATGGACGTGACGTGCGCGCTCCCGAATTGTATTTTTTCACTTTTTCTTAAGTGTAATTTTTGTTGTAAATTTGTGCATTTGTGCATGAACAACGTGTAAAAACTGGGGTATTCTACTGAGCAATCAGATGAAGCAACTCCCATCTTCCTATAAACCTGTGTCTCAGATGCCCTCCCATCCTTTTGTATCCCTATGTGTCAGATGCCTTCATATCCTCCTGTATCCCTATATATATATATATATATTAAAATATATATTTGTTTATTTTTTATTTATGAAAAGCAGCTGTTTTGACACCTCTGACGTCACCATCCACCCTCCCTGTGACGTCACTCCAGGAACCAGCGGACAGGAGCTCAAGATGGCGACGCACGAAGAGGCGGCGGAGAACAGCGGTTTCTGTCCGAGTTAAACCCGATTAAAGTGCTTCTGAGAGCGGCCTGGGTGCGGGACAGACCCGGGGAAAAGTGTGTTCGGTGTTTCGAGCGAAGGGCGCGGGGCAGGACCAGGTGAGAGCCGTTTCACACGGGTTTGGAGGGGTTTTACTGGGGCTTTTTGGTCCGAGGGGTGGTGCCAGGCTTCTCATAACATTAGCCACATTAGCCAGGGCCATTGCTAACGAGCGTACAACCACGAAATCAATACAAAATCCACAATAAATACATCAGAACCATCACAGTTGTTAATATAAGCGGTTTTACCTTATATCGACACGTATGTCTTGTATGTTAAGGTGAATATTTAGATTCTGACACGTTGTACCCAGAGAACAGATGCTAGCCGCAGCTCAGCATACTCTGCTGCTAATTATTACACGTAATTGAAATAATTAACTAAAGCCAAGAGAGTCAGAACACGTAATATCCTAAGATTTAATGCACTTTTATGAGCCATAATGATCACAAATGTTGGCAAAAGTTGAGATTGTAAATACAACGCTTAAAAGAGTGTAAAAGGGAAACTTTATCCCGACAAATGTTGTTATACAAGTGGCACTGTAATAAGAAATAAAGTGTTTTTCGTAGCTTTATCTGTAATTTATGTATTTGTCCCTTTATCTAATCTGTAAAAGTCGCGAGTCATGGCTGTTATATAAGCTTTTGTAGCAGTATGTAAACAGTTAACTAGCCCCATAGGCTTAAAATCGATCCTGATACATGTCCTACAACTGCATATGAAGTATTTCACAAAGTAGAGTTGTTCGGAGTTATTATTAACGCTCTGTGAACAGCATGGGTGTTTTTAATGGAGAAGTCTACAGTAGTGTTGTCAAGATACAAACATTTCCAAATGTTCAATTTCAAAATTTATATATCAAATAATCGACTCGATACTCAATACCGATTACGAGACCAAAATGAAGATTTAAAAATCACCTTTTTTTAGTAACAGAATGTCATTTTCATATGCAAAATGATAGTACTGTTTTTATGTTAGCACGAGGTCTTATACTCGTTCTGATACAAAATCAAACAAAAATTGTTCAGGAAAGCTCTGATGTTGTCCTGTGAATGTGACTTTTTGAGTATTGATACCTGCTCAAATCAGTATCTCATTTCAGTATATATTTTTATGACAAATTAGTTTCAGATTTTTGATACTTTTGACAAGTATTAGTCTACAGCCAATCCTCTGTCAGTGAAAGCATATGGTTTGTGGAAGAAATTTTACTATGTTTTGTGTGAAATGCCAATGTATTATTTATGTTCAACATTTAGTTGTTTAATCAATTAACCACTCAATGGAGTTTTAGTTGACTTTTTTTTTGTGAAATTCTAAGAATTTATATATGGTCAACAGTTTAAAGGAGAAAGTATAGAGTGAGTTATCTGGAGCAGGGTTCAGGTGCATTCCAGACATGGAAAACTCATGTAAAATGAGAAAAAAGGCCAAAAGTCCAGGAAAATATGCATGCTGTCCTTGAAAATGTGTCTGCCCTTTCCTTTACAGTATTATTAGATATCAAATTGATGGAGACTTCCATCATCACAGTGAAAAGAGCAGTTGTTTTTCTCTGAAAAAAATCATTTAAAACCCACCAAAATTCAGGAAATTACACCTCATTTGTACAACATTTCTTAGGGGGGATCCCCAAACCCCCTTCACCTTCTTATCACCCCTTAAATTAATAAGGAAGTGTTTACTGTTTGTGTTTACTACAAATCTTTTCTATCTAATCTGAGTTTGACCACAGGTAAATATTTAGGGGGAGCTCTACATGTACAATGTCACCACAATGCAAAGAACTTAATGTCTGTTTATGTGTCAATCATATTAATTGAGACTGGACTATTTATTTTGCCTTTTCACTCATGAACAGGCTGTTTACTAGTGATTTTGTTTTGACATGAGATCCCCAACATTTTTGCCAGTGTCATTGTTAGGTATATGTACTTTGCTTAAAAAGATTTTTTTAAGTGAATACTTTTTACTTTTACTACATTACATTTGAGAGACTGTATCTGTACTTTGTACTCCACTACATTTTTGAACAGGACTGAAAAGTGAGTGTTTTTATTGTAGTTTGAGACCTGCTGAAAAGGCTGAGGGTTTATTTTTAATAGTACTTTTACTTTTTACTCTTTAAGCACTTTTTTAAACAGGTACTTTAATCCTTTTACTTAAGTAAAAGTATCACAGGAAAAAATCTACTTGAGTGTTTGTTTTTGCTCCGGTACCTGTACTTTTACTGAACTAAAAAATTGTAGTCCTTTTTCCACCACTGCATGCCACACCTTTTTTCTGCCATGTCGCCAGCCCCACCCGCAAAGGCAGTCTCATCATGACATCATCAGAACAGGGCGTGCAGAGGCATGTGTCGCCTCAGTTTGGTGTTAATAGCTGAGTGGCTTCATTAACAGTTAAGTGCTTGTTCTTAATTTAAATTATTTGTTTTGCATAAACTTTGGCTGCAGAGGTCAAAAATAAGGCTGTTTCTGTTGATCATGTCAGACTGTGGATATGTGAAAACATGCACAGAGGAGCGTTTGTCAGGGCAAGTAAAGAAGAATGTATGCAGTGGAGTTTGCAGGGGCAGGATAAGATGCAGACCGAGGCACAAATGATGAGACATGACAATATTTTGGTATCACTTCGTAATAGAGCTCGGGATTGTGACGTCACACCTTATAAAATGTTCAGTGAGTAACCAATGGAGATTTTAAGATGCTAAATACTGGTCTTAACATTCATTCAAATGTTTTCTGACACTATTGGCCTTATTCAGCCCCGCCCACTTTTGCCGTTAATATAATTACTATATCGACTGATCATTTAGTATATGAAAGCTGGAACAATACATTTTTGGGGTCAGTATTTATCGTGTGTACATTTTCTTTGCGCTACTGGGAGGTTTTTGTTATTTTTTGACTGTATGATAATATTTAAGCCGTAAATGGTTGAATTAAAAACTATGACTATGAAAGATGCTGCTAGTTCTTCATTTCAGCCCATGTTTTTAAAATGATATTGTAGATGTAGAATAGTTTTTGTGGTTTAAATCTGCTCTCTTATTGTGTCAGTGGCATAAATGAGTTTCAGTGTTTTTATATGTACTCACCAATAAGTCAACACAGCACTGATTCTCTGGAGGCTTTAAAACAGCTCTGTAGTCCTATAGAACTTATTTACTGTCAAGATCAGCAGCCTGATGCAAAATAATACAACCTGAATGACGATGGCGGCGCCCACGAAAACGTCTGGAATAAGGTGTGACAGATGTATTTACAGCAGTGACCCAGCAGTTCATGGGGTTGTTCCACCGCGCTTTGGTGTAAGCTGTTTTGGCTAATATATCTGGGAGTTTTGCACTACTGCCACAAACATGTCAGATTTCCATGGTAACAGACGTTTTTTCCCCCCAAAGTCTATAAATAAATAAATACATTTTCTTTTTTACTGAACATAATTTTATTTCATCATAACCTATTGTAGCAACTTTGTAGTAATGTTCTTGTGTCACCTCGTTCCTGTGAAATGTTTTGTATGTTACCAATAGATTCAAGCATCACTGGCTATGGTTACATGCACATCAAAATCTAACTTTTATGTAGGTTTGTCAAAAGTAACACATCAGTTACTAATCAATATTAAAAGTAGTATCCAAACTAGATACTCATTGTCAATAGGTGTTGCAGGTGTCGATACTAAAAAAGTCCCCTTTTCAGGACAGAAATGAACCTTTCTTGAATATCTTTAGAATGATCTTGACCTTTACCAGAACATGTATAAGACACACTAGTATACTAGTATACACCCAAGGAACACTGTGGAACCTACCTGGACCACTGAGAGATTACACAGACATAAGACACATGGGAATATAAAAGAAAGTACTACCATTTAATGTGGAAAATCAAACTCTATTGTCTAAAGGAAGAATGTTTTTTATTATCATTGTGGTATCAGAATCGGTATCAAGTCTATTACTTAGTATCAAAATCGAGTTTGAAATCAAGTAATCAGAGGGACCATGATCAGAACGTTAGATTTTAATAGATTTAAAATGCCAGTAATGGGATTACAATCAGATTTTGGTGTGCATGTACATTCCGTCAATGTCAGCAGCAAAAATGATGATTTCTTTTTGCATTCCTCTCCTCTATGGCCTAAGTAAACTGCTTTTGGTCCTGTGTATGATTAAAGTCCATGTAACAAACTGCAGTCTGTGTTTGAATATGAAAATTAATTTTTTTCTCTAAAGCCTCAGGAAAAGGAGCAGCTGAGCCACATTCTTCACGACTCGATTAGTTAGAAAAACATGATTTTGTTCTTGTGAATGCGTTACCAAATCTATCAATCATTTTCTAACTCCCCTGTAGGTGGTCCCTGGATTATTGTTTATTTTGAGTCCCAATTTGAATCAACTTTTTAAACATGTTGTTATCTGTGTTTTTCCTCTTGTGTTTGTCCAGAGTCTCTAAATGGCTGCGAGGAAATCTGGATCAGATGCACACAACAACGGTGAGGACTTTAAATGGCAAATACCATTTACTACCCTATAGTCTAGTTTTATTCTCTCCTAAGCAATGGTAGTAAAAGTATCAATATGAATATACTAGTTTTGATGTAGATTCATATTATTTATATTTTTCTTTGTTTTGGGGTTTTAGGTCTTAGTTTTTGGGTCAGTTTCTTGGTGTCAGTTTCTTTTTTGCAATCGTTTGCAAAAAGATGATCCTTTTTGGCTTATTGAATATCATTTTTAAAGCAGAGCTATTGTGCATGTTTGTGCTCTATAGTTATAATCTATGACACCTGTGGATCATTATGTTTTAATTTGGACATTTTAAATCACTATATTGATCTGAAACAAGTCTGTCGACTTCCGCATTAGAAAACTGCGGTGCCCAATTGGAGCTGACATCACCGTAAATGTCATCATAACAATTTGGATAGCTGCACATTTTTTTCCTTTTGTACTAAAATTAATCCTACGTGTGTCGCCAAAGAAAATAAAATTGGAGATTGAAGTGCGTACGTCATAGTGGGCGTGTGCCGGTGGAGGTGAAAACGGGTTGATCGGCAAAATGGAGTCTTGAAAAACTCTAATTAAAGATTGCTTAAACATGCATGAATCATTCCAAAAAGAATTATATAACAATGTTAAATCAGACCTGAAAATGATTTTTAAAGCTTAATTATTCACATAAAATTAATGGGAAGTGCTCACACATTTGGCCCATCTCCAGCTCTTCTGTTAATAACACTGATGGTCTTATACCTCTATGCTCTGTCTCCAGGCCCTGTGAGTTATCTGGAGGATGTTCCTTTTAAGGTGAATGAGAAGTTCCGGTGCCCAGCCAAAGTGGGTCTGCCTGTGGGCTTCTGTTTACCTGACTCCTCCCTCCTGCTCAGTGCTCAGGTTAGTGCCAAGTGTATCTTGTTTTAAAACAATATCATATTATATGACACTCTTTCTTTGCCAATAAAATGTGATTTTCCACTTTCTTGTACATTTCCCTGTGTCCTTATATCTGTGTACTCCCTCAGTGGTCTACGCAGGTTCCATAGTGGTCCATGGCCATATACTAGTCTATGTGTCTTATACTTGTTCTGAACTCCAGATCATTCTAAAGCAGTTTAGGAAAAGTACATTTCTGTCCTGTGAATGGGACTTTTTTAGTATCGATACCTGTGAAAAATGAGTATCTAGTTTTGATACTAGTGTTAGTATCAATTATCTGATTTTCAACACTTTTGAACACCCTACTGTTTCCTCCTTTTGTCTCTCACAGTATGATTTCTCTCTGGAGCGGCGCAGCGTGCAGTGGGGTGTGGAGCTGGCGGAGGCTCGAGCGGCTCAAGCCCGAGCGATGGAGGCCATGAGGGGACAGAAAGACGCCGAGAGCCACCCTGGAGAGGAGTCTAACCCTGGGTCTACAGACTCCCGTGACCCTCCTCTTCCTCCTCCAGCTCTGAACCCCGTATTAGCTGCTCTGAGCCACAATGCCATCCTCATGCCACTTCCTGCTCCCTCGCTCCGCCCACACAGCTCTCAGCCCACGCCCATGCTGCACTCACTGGATTTGGCAGACTTCGAACGTGAGGAGGATCCTTTTGACAAACTGGAACTCAAATCGATTGACGACAAAGAGGAGCTAAAGAGCATCCTCCAGAACCAACCCCAGCCTCCGCCCTTCTCTTCCTCAGCAGAGGTGCCTCAAGTGGGGGTAGGCTCGCGTGGGAACAGCCCTTCTCCACCTTCCAGCTCTCGGGGCCCGCACAAACCTGCCTTTGCGCACAAAGCCAACGGACTCGTGGCTATGTTGGAGGTGGGCGCCGTGGACGATCGGCCATGTAACATTCGCTCTCTCTCTTTTCCCAAACTGTCGGACTCAGAGCACCCCGTAGCTCCGCCCCCTTCCACCAGGATGCCCAATGGCTCCCCCCAGAGGACGCAGAGGGCAGAGGTGATAGTGGCACCCGAGCCACTGAGCAAGACCGCAGCAACCAAACCTGTGAGTCTAAGTTACTCATTAACTAGAGATGGGAGGTATATCGAAAAATGGATAATATTTGATTCATGATTAATGTTTTATGCAGAATTAGAATATAAAGTGTATTAACTTAAAACTGGCTGGACACGTCTACTCGTCAGTGATCAGTTTGGGTGTCTTTAATATAGGTCTAAAAGTTTATGTGAAATGGCACTGATTCTTGTTTATGTTCATGAAATCAATACTAGCAGCCATGTTTATGTTGTTGTTGAAAAGACTAAATGAAAATGAATCAAAAATTGCGATCAGTTAGTATGAAAAAAAAAAAAAGCTCAAAATGAGACAAAAACATCCAGTATAATCTTGTTAACAAGGGTATAAAGTCATGTTTTTGCCTTTTGTGGTTCGTTTGATGATGCAATCACATTTTTGGCTAAACCTGAACCTCAACCAAAACATTTACAGACACATTTTAGGATGTTCTTGTTTAATCTTATCAAGATGATATTACCAACCCTTACAGTTTATATTCTGACAAAAGTCCTACAGCTCCTTTACTCTAATAAAACTAAGATTTTAAGGTTTTAATCATGTTTTAATTTCTATAAAAGGAAAAAGTGATCATTGTTTGCTACTAATTAGCTCTTTCATAACATTAGCTCTTTAAAAATATAACTAATGTCAAATTTTGACAGCAGCTGAATGAGCCTGTCTGTATTTCAGTCTCTCTCTGCTCCTCAGGTGAACTCTGTGAGCTGTGGCAGTGGCCTGCCATGTGGGGGCGCTCTGCTCAGTATGACGCCAGGGGAGAGGCAGTGTGTGGAGACACTGGTGGGGATGGGATACTCCTACGAGGGTGTGCTCCGGGCCATGCAGAAGCAGGGGCAGAACGTTGAGCAGGTTTGTTCCCTCATATTGATTGATTGCAAATTTTTTTTTTTTTTTCTGGCTCATTCAAAACAAATCAAAATGGCTTTCTGAACATAAATTACACAGACGTAATCATCGCCAGTTAAAAACTTGAAAAACAGAACTTTCATTTCAAACAGTTTGCAGTGGTCTAAAGTTATTCCTCACATATCACACTTTTCTTATACATTCTGAGCATCCTAATTACTCACCACGATGAGTTTATAAGCGCATGTCAGAAAGACAAAAAAACTCTTTATACTTGGATACAGAGAGTACACAGCAAACTTATTTTGACCCCAAGGGCTGCTTATACAGTATATCTGTACTGATGCTCAAATATATGGCGAAAGGCACATGGCCATAAACAAAAAAAGTAAAATTTCTCCTTCATTCTGCATCTGCCCCAAACCACAGTCTTTAACTGACAGAGGATTGGCTGTTGTAGACCTCCATTAAAAAGACAAGCTGATCACTGACTATTAGACAGGACTGAATCTCCATCTGGATTCAAATGAATTGTCCATTTATAAGAGAACAGCTTTATTTGTGTCAGTGTATTATTATATTGTAGCATGTTCTCTGTTCAGGTGCTGGACTACCTGTTCATCCACAGCCGACTGTGCGACCGAGGCTTCGATGCTTCTGCTGTGGAGGAGTGTCTGGAGATGTACCAGTGCTCAGAGGAGAAGGTACTGCACCAATACACTTAACATTTAACCAAAGGTATGTTATCTTTAGAGCAGAGCAGTCTCACGGCAAGGTATCTGGTTCAATTCCTAAATCTTCCATCTTTGTTTGGGTGGGTGTCCTCTGGGCACTCCGGTTCCCCCATCATTGTAAAACATGCACAACTGGTCAAATCCTCCAGCTAAGGTAGTCCTGACCAAAACTAGCTCAAGATCTAGAGATGGGTCCCACTGCTCCTGATGAGGTACTGAAAGGTGGCTGAAATGCAGGTTTAACCCAGAGACAATAATGGGTCAAATGCAGAGACCACATCATGTCAGTTTTACCTCAACTCTATAAAAAAAATAAAATATATATATATATATATATATATATATATTATATTATATTATATTATATTATATTATATTATATTATATTATATTATATTATATTATATTATATTATATTATATTATATTATATTATATTATATTATATTATATTATATATATAAAATGTATTATATAAAATATGAAATTTTTTATTAGTTTTTAAAGCTTGTAATGATGCTGCCCCGGGTCAGGGGCAGCATCAGACAGGTAGTCTGATCTCCTGGTTCCTTAGTCTCTCGGGCCCTTGAATCAACCTCACAGCACTTACTGAGTGTTCCTCCATCCCGTCTCCAAACCAAAGGGATGTCATAGCCCCGAAACTCTGGAATGAGTTCCCAATCCATGTAAAGAATGCCACAGCTATTGATTATTTTAAAACTTTTATCAAAGACTCACCTCTATGATCAGGCTTTTAACTAGTAGTACAATTTTCTATTGTCTTGACATTGCAAATGTCTGGTTGTTGTTTTATGTAATCTACAACCAGGGACCATATCTTGAGATCCGAGCAAGAAACCAAATAGCCAATCATGAGAGAGACTGTTGAAGGTACACACCCATTCTGTCAGGAGGCAGGCACTAAGCCACAAGCCTGTCAATCAAACCTGCTGCTAAGGCTAGCAGGAGTTATCTCTGGGAAAGCAGCAACCAAATTTGTCTGTTATTAATGTTTATATTATGATTTGTGGTAAAATTGCAAAATAAAAACCCAAGGACCCTGTAGAGCCGGTTAATATGAATATTTTAAGACCAAAATGACGAGTCTGACAGCAGCAGTTACAGAGAGAGGGCTGACGGTTTTGATTCAATTTGTTCAATGAAGGGTCAATTGGACCCAGAGTCGAAGTCGGAACCACACCCATGCTCACTTCCTGTTTGGAACTTGGCGGCTATCGGGTTTGCTTGTCTATTTACATTTATGGGTTCTCCCTGCCTTTATCTACTGTAGTAATAGGTACAGATGCATGTAGGTTAAAAAGACTATTGTTATCTAAGCACTAATACTGTGTCCTTCTCAGGCTCTGCAGTTCCTCCAGCTCATGTCCAGATTTGGGGAGATGGGATTCGAACGTGATGCCATTAAAGAGGTTTTACTGTTCCACAACAATGACCAGGACAAAGCTTTGGAGGAGCTGATGTCCCGAGCCGCGGCCAGCTGAGAGGGCCCTGTGCCTGGAGGAGCGACAAGGAGCACGAACCAGCTAAAACTACATTTTTCTACTGACTTTGTGCCTCGAAGCAAGCAGCAGAGGAACATTGGGACGTTCTATTCCAAACAGACCACATAAGAAAAGGATTTGTCATGAGAGAAGGGCTTTGTGAAATTGGAATTCTAGAGAGATTAATGGAAAAATCTTGGAAGTTATTTAAAAATAATTTCTGCCATGTGAAAGGGGTTGTGAAATTGCAATTCTTGGAAATGGCAAAGAATTTAAGAACTTTTTTGACGCTCAAATATGAACCAATTTAAGCAATGGAAAATCTGAAAGATTTCGGAATAAAAATATTTTCGAGACAGTTTTAGAAAATGGAACTGTTGGCTTTATGAAGCAAGAACTGATGTGAGCTGTCCTCTCTCTGTTCAGCGAAAAGGGGCAGCGCAGGGTCTCTGGAGATTTTGGACCCAGACTTTGAACCAGATTTGGACCCGGACTTTGGACCGGGATTGTGATCAGGCAGGTCGGACTCACCAAGTGCCCTCCTCCCTCCCTCCCTGCCTGATCCTGTGTGTTCACTCACAATGGTTGTTTTACTGTTCTGCACTTTTTTAGGCATTTAAGTTCAGATTTTTTTTTGAGTTTATCCATAAAAAAACATCAATCTGCAGTTTAATAAAAAAAGAGGTGCCACAGAATAGGAGCTGCGCTGAAATTGTGCTGCAATCATGGTCTTCCTAGACAAAATACTAAATAAATATGGGTAAAGGTTTGTCATTTTATTTTTCAATCCAGAAATTACTTGGACATTAGGCTAAGTGATGGACATTAGGCTAAGCAATAAAAATCAAATCATGAGCTTTTGGATTTCAACCAATTGCAGTGAAGAGTAAAGTTTCAGAAGAAGCAGATAAGTTTAGTGGCCTCTTCAAGGCAATATAAAGTTAAGTCTGTGAATTGTGATCTCGCTCCAAACATCTGAATTATTTTTTGGCATATCGCACACACCTACTTGGACTCCATATTTTACACAATATAAATACAATATAGTAAAGATTAAAAATAAGTTGGAAGTCTTAAAAATCTTCTATGTTTGTACCAAATATTATTAAAATAATTGTAGTAATGGTGCATCAATCGCCCGGTTTCTCGGTATGAGTTAAACTGCCACAAAACGCTTAGATATGACACTTGTACTTGGGAAGGTGAAAGAAGTGACAACATTTCTTGTGATTATACAAGAATCCCATGCGTTTCGAAACATGTTTGTAGAGGTCTTATCTACAGGTGCAAGATTTATGTATAAACACTAGGGATGCACCGATCCAATACTGCTATCGGGTATCGGCTTCCAATTATTTTGCCGATATCGTGGTTGGACATATAAATTGATGTAATAAGAATCTTTACTGGTTGTAGTCGCCCAGATAGTCTCAGAATGTTTGAACTTTTATTTATACAAATTTGTTCTGTTGTTACTTGAGATATAAATAACAGCTCATAACACATTTGACATTCTGTCTTATTTTATTTAGTAAATAAGTGCTGTTTTCAGTCTTTGTTCTGATATCAGTTGATATCGGCAGATACAGTTTTCAATACAGTATCGAAGCAGAAAAAGATGGATTGATGCATCCCTGATAAACAGACACGATAGTTTCTTCTTTGTAGATGACATTCTATTCTCAAAATAATTACAGTCTGATTTGATCATTGTGGCACCTGCAGTTGATCATTTCAGTGCAATATATTATGCAGCCCTACTTGCTCATAGACACAACAACAGTATGCAGTGATCTGAGGGGATGGACCTGTTATATGATCATCGCTTTACCATCTGACCTATTTTTGTAATTTGATCCCTACATGCTTAGAAACAACAGTAAAATATTCAAGCACGTGGTCATTTAATTAAGTTGAACAAAAGTTTTTAAAAAAATTGTATTTAAGGTTTATTGTAAGTACAGAAATGTTTCCCTATTTAAAAAAAAACGGGTAAAAACCTGCAAAACAAATTCAATCTGGGAGGACCATGAATGCAGCATCACTGTTGAGAGAAAATTGTATTCCTCAGTACATAATTTAATAAATGTCCTCTTTCTAACAGCACAATTCACTCTTATTTAAATGTGAAATAATAAGAATTTAAATCAGACCTATTGTGCTTGTTTCTGCTCAATAGTTGTAATCTGTGACACGCGTGGATATTATAATTTGCACATTTTAAATCACAATATTCATCTAAAACGACTTAAAGGTCTTATATTATGCAAAATTGACTTACAAGCTTTAAGCCATGTTTGAATATTGTTACCTCCTCAAAAACACCTGGAGTGGATTCATTCACATATGTTTTAGTAATTCTTTTATTATTAGTCTGGCTACATCTCTAAAGCTCAAAATGCTCTGTTCTGTCTTTAACCTCAAATTAACAGCTACCTTTTACCTTTAGTTCATTAGAGATTGGTGATTCCAGGCCTGAATTTATCCAAATGATTCTAGTGAAGGTGTATGGAGTTTAAAAACACATTGGAGCACTTCCTGTATTACCATATGACATCACAAGAGGGAACAGAGTGTTTTCTGTTCTAAGCCTAAATATGCAGGTTTTGAGTGTTAAACAAAACACAACTCCAGGTCTGTTTGTGATGAGGAAACAGCATAACATGATCAGTAAATCGTGTAGTATGGGCCCTTTAATAAATGAAACAAGTTAGCTGACTTTTGTGTGAGAAAACTGTGGTGTCCAATGGGAGCTGACGTCGCTGTAAACGTCATCAAAACTAAGCGCCGCATGCTGTCGGCCGTTCCTATGGATAGCTGCACATCACACCAGCAAGCAGCAGATTTTTTTTCATTTGTACCAAAATGACTACGAGACGGTGCTGAATCCTACGAGTATCACCGATTAAGAAAAAACTGAAAAAGGAAGAGCTTACATCACAGCGGGTGTGTACCGGTGGCAGTGTCTTGAAAATAACCAATTAAAGATCAGTCGAAACATGCACAAATCACTCCATATACAACTTTTGGTGAGTGAACATTGAGGGAAAACGACTATAACATGGTTATCGGTCAAGCATGAAAGGTACATTTTGCAGAATAGGTCTGATTTAAAATATTTTGTATAAATCAGTGATGGTTTGGGCTGAAAAGCATTCTCACTTAAACTTGAGATCTGCACTGAACACTTATGTGTTTCAATATGATTTAATCAATTTTTGAATTATACCAAGGTTCGTTTATTCAGTCATTATAATTTAAAAGAGCAATTAAAATTATTCAAAAATCAAATTAAAGTTCCCACTGATTATGAAACTTCCTGTATTTTCAATCAGTTATACGTTTATTGGTTTTGCTGTTGCCTTTCAGTGTATAGGTTGTGGGTTTGAACCCTGTCTCCATCATCCCTGATCTCTGTTAAAGTGGGTAATGACCACATGTCCACAAAATGAAGAGTAGATGTCAAAGTCGACTGAATCAATGCCTGAGCTTGGGACTGAACCTGGGACTAAGACTGAACCTAACTTAAATCAGGATTGAACCACATGTGGTTGGTAACTGCTAAGCCAAGCTTGATTCAGGACTTGCACACCACATCAAAATTGGGACTAATCTTGGAACTAAAACTGGACTTGAACAGAACAAAACCAAGTCTACACCAGGACTAAACTAGACTCAAACCAGGACTGAACTAGGACTATTTATGTCTTCTGGTTTCTAAAGTCCTTACACCTTCACTGCACTCCCCCTCGGCATTTCAGATAAAACATTGGTTTCTTATTTAATGTCAACTTCATTAATTTATGTGCACAGAAACTAGAGATCAACCTTTGGGTTTTTCATGGCCGATGCCGATACCAGTTGTTGAATCCATAGCAACCAATGGCTGATAAGGTCTGCTGATATTTTTGGACTGATATGATTTTAGCTTTTTTTCCCCCAAACTGTGTAATTTAGATTTACTACACACAACAGCCCTTTTGTTGCCACTCCTATATTACACAAAATGGATTCTTTTGAGCTTAAGCCATGTTATGTTGTTGCCTCCTAAAAACAGAGCATTTTGAGCTTTGGAGGTGTAGACAGACTAACACAGCTCCAGGTATGTTTTCGATGAGAGAAGACATGATAACACGGCTTAAAGCTCACAGGAGCCGATATAGTAAAAAGGCAAACATAAGGCAAATATCAGTCCCTCTATGTCTACATTAATCCAAGAGTTCTCTGAAACTTTGAGGCGTAGATGCTGAGATAAGCAAGTTTTCTACTATTATTAGTACAAATGCAGATGAAAGGAGCTCTAACACTTGGCAGGTTTGTAGATGAGAGGGGAGACAGATCTGGATTTTTCTCTTTTATTGTCTGTTGTCATGGTGTTTTTTTTTCTGGTGCCGAGTGGAAAAGTCTGAATGACTCAGCAGAAGCACAAATAAAGACTCCATAGAGCCCTACACTGGTAACAGCCACGTTATATTGGCCTAGTGTCATTGTTATTAATGACAAATGATATTAAGACCACAAGACAAAAGCAACAGTATTGCCTGAGCGTGTGATACTAACTAGAGGCACTGCTCTGTCTGAAGCTCTGTTACTCTGTTTAGATTTTCTGCACTTTCTTTTGACACAGTCTATCCATAAAGAACTGACTTAGTGGGAACTACAACAGGTGATCTGATTTGTGCAAGTCCCTGTCAAATAACATTACAGTCACAAGCTAGCTAGCATTGGCCAAGAGTTTTTTAGTTAGTCCGTCTCACCTTTTTGTTGAAAATCAAACTCCTAAACAGGGCCAGGAACACTCGGATTGATCACAGGCTCCTGAAACGATGCTCTTTAAATCCATTTTGATTTTTTTCTTAATTTTTGTAACTGCGGTAACCATAGTCACTGCTGAACATCCCTCCATGGACATACATGCAGAACACCCCCAGAGTGATGTCACTGCATAGTATTAATAGGTAGTTTTGAGATTGTAGAATACTCTCAGATGAGGGCAAGAGACCTATTACACTGTACTTTGTCCATGAAATATCTGAAAGGTAAATTCACAAATCTTGAACCTGATCATATATGTATTAGTAGCTAGAGCCAAGAACTCACTGTATTACAACACAAATCTGCATTTGAACAACATTCATTTTAGCTGCCCTCATCTGTATTAAATATGATTGGCCTGTGGTGATGTCATCAGAAACCATAAACTCAGTAATAGCTCATTTTGTCACACGAAGATAGTAACACAGTTTATATTTGCTCATCTATAACATTGAAAAATACTAAACAACTAAATTACTTTGCGTCACTGATTCACCGCTTTATATTGTAATATGCACTTTATGGGGGGTTAAAGTAGATATTGTGACGTTTTGGTGGTGGTGACGTGAGCGCGTACGTGGCTCGGCGGCGCGCACGTATGGCCTTGTTGTTGTTGATGTTTCACTGTTCTGCGGCTGCGCGCTGCTAGAGCTGTGCTTGTGCTAGTTTATGCCAACCATACTCCAGTTTTACCCCGTGCCCAGATGCCCGCCCCAGAGGCCGCTTTCGGCTGAAGTGACCCCGTGGAGTGTGCCCTCTGCGGCCCGAGCATCGAGCATTTCCCGGCGCCTCCAGACTCGTCAGTGACACGGGACCCGAGGCCTGTTCCGCGGCTGGACTCCGTATGTGAGCGCCCTCTTCTTCGACAGAGCAGACACCCAGACGAAGCCAGGCACCGCGGAGCTTTCCCCCGTTTTATGAGCCCGAGCCCGGCCGCTGTTTGCCCCTCCATGTGGGTGAGGGACCTGTGTGTGTCCGACTATGGCCCGAAAAACAGTTAGCAGGAAAAGGAAGGCCGCCGAGCCAAAAGATCAACAACAGGTAAGAAATGAGCCGAAGCAAAACTGACAAAAAACTCACGAACAGCCCGACAGTTTATTCATCAAACTGCCAATGAATATATGATTGTATTTTAGAAGTTTTGTTTGATAAATCTGACGAGAGTTTGTGCGTGTTTTGATCTGAAACAGCTGAGGCTAGAGTTAGCAGCTAACTAGCATCGAGCTAAAGGCGTCTGGCGCTTTAAATTTTTTTTTTTAATTTCTAAATAGTCTAGTTGCAATTTCATCAAACAAGTCTCCAAACATCACACACCAACACACATGAATTAGCAACCTTAGAATATGCACAATATGAACGTTATTTTGTTTTAAAAACGTGTTATTTAGCCCCGTTAGCATTTAGCCTTCGACTCTGTTTTTACATTTTATTTTTAAATATAAATTATTTTAAATGATGCCAGATGAGAATGCTTTCTCCACATGTGAAGCTCGTGCTTGTGGTTTAATAAAGTGACATTATGGTAAAAGTCAGATTGTTTTCGTGAAGGTTAATCCTGAACCTGACCGGAAGCTGAAGAAGCCTTTTCCGGTAACGCTTAAATCAGGACAGAAATGACAAATCATTTTAACGCATTTTTCTTTTTACATCGGACAGAGAATTGGAGAATGACAGCTGTAGGTTTTATCTCAGTTTGTATCTTATTTTATTGTACTTGGAGGTTACTATCATCTCCATTTAGTAAACAGGTCGAACTAATGAACCACAGTCTCAGTCACTGCATTTCAAGATAAATAAATGGGTTTCTTGATGTAATAGCACTCACTCTGGTCTCTAAAGTTCATACTTGGATCCATAAGTTTAAGCACAGGCTGCAAGGGCCACTCTTTTTTTAGGCATGGGGAAATATTGAAATGTGGTGTCCCAATTATCATGGCCAAAATAATTGCGATTAATGATTACACGATCACAATAACTATAAAAGTTGTTGACAGTTCAAAAATGTTATTGAATATATTCATATATTCATATATTCAATATTATGAATATGTTCCGTAGTTAAACAACTGTGAAAGTGAACAGAGCAATGATCTAGAAGAGATCATCATAGAGAAGTAGCTTTTGTCTGTAATGCTGATGAAATAATGACTATTATCTTTCTTGGTGATTATCACGATTATATAAAGTGTTCCACTGTGTCTACCCCTTTTATTACACTAAATATATTATTGTTTATTGTCCGATCCACACTCCTTTGACTGCTGTATACACTGTAACAGAGGAGTTTTCACTGAGTTCCTCTTGACCAGACTCCTGATTCCGATTTGGTCCCTGGTGCTGCTCCTGAATGGTCAGATTGGATCAGACATGGGTCATATATAGAAGAGAAATATCCCTGAGGACACGATACAGATTAACTTGACAGACACAAAATACTCTAACTATTAACTCATCTCTCCTCTGCTGTTTTTCTGGTTTGTAGTTACACTTTGCATGAGAACAAGAAGATGGAAACCAATTTATGTCACCAACACATTAACCCTAAAGCAGGGTTATCCCCAAAAAACTATTCTAGATGTATATTTTGGAAAAAAATAGAAACTCTAATAAATAAACAGCAGAATGAAACCCTGCAGTACTTGGTTTTATCTATAATGAGTCATAGGTATTATTATAAAGTTATTTATTCAACCTCTACAGTTCAAATCTAATGATAGTACAGGAAAAATTTAAAAAAAATTCCCACTAGTACAAAGAAAAATTACCACAATAAATATTGATCTCCAAAAATGATTGTTCCATCTGTCATGTACTGAACAATAAGTCAATATAGTCATTATTGTGATAGGAAGAGATGTAGACATGGACGATAGCCGGTTTACTGTGATATTAAAATGTTACGGAATTGGAGGATAGGCTTCTGATGGTACTGACAACTAACGAAAAAAGGGACTTCTTTTCATATCGTGGAAATTTCACACTGCTGGTGTATCATATAAAATATGTGTTTATTACTTCATATACATATATCTAATCTCTCCCCTTGTTTCCAGGTGGGCTGGTGCCTGAAGCGCTCCCGCCTCTTTCGCCCCTCCCTCCGCTGCCACACTCGGCCTTCTGTGGTGTGTGCTGTTCGGGGCAGAGAGTTCCGGCCTCAGCTTCAGGTCGAAGGTCGTCTCCAGCGCAGTCTCCGAGGCTTTGCTGCGGCTCGTCTGCCGGGAATCCTGCGTGAACGCCAGCTTTCCCTTGGACGGTTAAACAAAGTGTTTGCCTCGCAATGGCTCAACCAGAGACAGGTGGTGTGTGGCACCAAGTGCAACACGGTGAGGCTCAGAGCAGGGACTGGCATAATGATGCAGCATGTGTTCAGTGACAGTTACCTGCTTTAGTTAGGGATGCACTGATCCAGTTTTTTCAGTTGTGACACCAGTATTGATACCAGGATTTGTCGATACTTGATATTAACTGATACCAGTGCAGGGACAGAAAATTGATTTATTTCCTTAAAACACATTTAACTTAATACACAATAGATCCAATTGTGTTATGCAGCTGTTTTTTTTTTATCTCGCAAACAAGTACAGAATTGCCTTGTACATTATGACACTTCTGGGCCAAAATCAATCTTAAAATAGTATTACTTATTACATCCAATTAAAAGTCCAATGTCGACATTTGCTGAACTTCTATTTGGAAGCTGACACGAGATCCAGCAATTGTTTCAGTATCGATGCAGATAATCGGCAGTATCGGTATTGGTACATCACTAGCTCTAGTGCAGTCTCTCAAACTTTCACATCAAGTGCCACCAAAGAAAAGATTTGACTTTCCACGTATCACCAGCTCTAAACCAGGCCTACAACAGGATTATTCCAGGTCTAATCTAGGGTTAAACCAAATCTAAAAGTGGTCTACATCATTTCCACTCTAGTTCTAAACATGAAATGATCCAAAAGAGAACGATAAGTCAATAAATGAGCTGTAAATGAGGCAAACTCATAAATTGAAGAGCTGTTTAAGTACTACCTGAAGGAGCTCAGTTACCACAGTTTGAGAAACACTGGTATAGACTAGTACCAAGTACACACTGAATAAAGATCTAAAAGTTTGTACCAAGAGTTTACATTTCTGACCTCTCCTCTCTGACCCTCTCTCTGCTGCTTCTCTCTGCTGCTCCTCTCTACTCCTCTTCTCTACTCCTCTTCTGCCCCTCTCTCTATAGTTGTTTGTGGTGGATGTTCTGAGTGGTCAGATCACGAGGATTCCCATGTTAAAGGACAGAGACAATTCCCTGGGCTCGGGCTCTGTGGTCAGGCAGTATTCTGCTCGCTCACGCCCCCGTCTAGAACACATGGGCTGTGGCATCCACGCCATCGAGCTGAACCCATCCAGAACGCTGCTCGCCACTGGAGGAGACAACCCCAACAGTCTGGCAGTGTACCAGCTGCCCACTCTGGACCCAGTGTGTGTGGGAGATGTATGTAATTCTGTTTTTTTCTCATATAAAATTGATACTTGATACTGCAGTGACATCACACTGGGGGTGTTCCACACATATCTCTATAGGTGCGTTCACACAGGGGCATCAGGGGCATCCAGTTTACATGTAAAGTCAATGGTGGACGCGTGTCTTGGCCACGCTGCAATTTTGCGGCCCGTCTTGAGTGTCCAGAGCGGCGCAAATCTGGCGTCAGCGCGGCGCGTCCAGAGCGTGCAGGCGTCAAGACGCCACAAAAGTTCAAATGTTTGAACTTTTGTGGCGTTCGATGCACAGCGTCAACCAATCAGAGACCACGCTCCAGTGACGTCGAGAGGTCATTATTCGGAACACCGGGAGCCACAAACACAGAGAATGGAGGACAGACTTGTTGTTGCCGTTTGCCAGCGCCCACTACTTTATAATGTGACGTTGGCAGATTATAAAGACCTGGACAAAAAGGACCTTATCTGGAGGATGATCAGTGGAGCTCGGTCTGCCATTGTGCACAGACCAGAAAAACAGTGGAGCGTGCAGATGATGTTATCTGGATGCGCACCATCTGGATACGCCCCTAGAGTGTCCAAGACACGCGGAGGAGGCGTCTGCATTCAAATTTACAGGCGTTCAAATAGAGGCGTCCAGCGCGTTCTTGACGCCCCGGTGTGAGCGCACCTTTAGATGGAATGTTCTTCGGTTACCATGGTGACACAATGCACAAATTAGCAAACACTGTCAAAGTATTAAAAAACTTTAGAAAAAATTCTAAATGTTACAAACGGCACATTTGCAGGAGCTTGTGATCAATACAAGTGTTGATGGTCCTGTTTAGGTGTTTGATTTTACACAAAAAGGTGAGAATGACTAACTGAAAAACTGTTGGATAATGCTAGCTTGCTTGTGACTAATGTTATTTAAGAGGAATACAAGCACAAAGCTGGAAGTACAACAGACGAGCTGATAAGTCCACTCTTTCAACAAAGCTCTCAGAAGCTCTTTTACTCACGGTCCCCCCGGGGAATATTGATCATCTGCAAAGTATCAGTAAGACTCATATAAGATGTTGTGTAGGTTTTAATACTGTGTGGTGTTTATCTCATGTACGCTGTTCATGTTTTTTTAATTCTGCTCTTTCAGGATGGACACGACGACTGGATCTTCTCTATCGCTTGGATCAGTGACACTATGGCTGTCTCAGGTCAGTCTGCGTCTACAAACCATTTTATCAGATATTCAAACCAAATGGATGCTCGAGACTTCAAAGGGGCTGCAGATTGTCAACTGCAATAGCAATGAGTTTGATGTGTACTGTCTACATCTAATTGTTTTATGTCCGAGGGTCAGGAAGTATGCTGTTTGCATATTAGCTTTTCTGTAATGACAAAACTTAGCTCTGGTCCGAGTCTTGTGAAAAGTGCTTATAAACTCCTTGTGGTGAATAATTGGAAAACTCTGACCACTACAAACTGTCTGTTTTTCACCTTTTTAACACTGTAAAAATTAGGTACAGCATCTTTTTAAATATCATCTACATGTCACTTCACACCTAGACCCATCAGAGCCCTTTAGTTTTCAGATGGCCTTTTGCAGGTCTGTCATAACACATTTTAAACCACAATATATCGCTACAGAGAACTATTGCCTTAAAGATACTATTGGCATTACTTTATGCCACTGACATAAAGCAGGATAATCCGAGTAAAGACATTATTAAAAAGACAGTATCGTTAAAAGGCTTGAGCAGATAAATATCAGAATGAACCAATATTTAGACATAGAAGCAATTTATTCCTTCTGTAGCTCAGATCTGACCTTATACAAAAAATGGCAAAAATCTCCCCCTTTTGCAAAGAAATTGTACACATGATAAATATTGAGTCCCAAAATATATTGTTTCAGCTTTCATGTATTGACTAATCAGTCGATATAGTAATTATTGTGAAAGGTTCTTAGGTTAGATCTTTGCTTCTCAGGTTCTCGTGATGGCTCCATGGGTTTGTGGGAGGTCACAGAGAAAGTTCTGTCTGAGGCTCAGCTTACTCACACTCAGGACGCTGTGGTTCCCTCCTACGCCCACATCTCCCACCGAGCTCTGAAGGACATCCCCAAGGAGACCACCAACCCCTACAACTGCAAGGTCCGAGCTCTCGCCTTCAACGGGAACCACAAGGTAATCTTCCTCTGCATCCTCTGCTCTATCTGACCCTCCCCCCTCCTCTGATCCTCTCCGCAGGTTTCGCGTATAAAATTTGCAGACCAAATCTGCAAACTGCTGGAAATTTGTTTAAATACCACATATTTCCAGTTTAGAGGAAACCTCTATAGGCAAATCCACATGTGTGCCATGGGCTCACCGGTCTCTCCTATTATAACTATATGGATTAATTTGAACAGGAGGCTTTGGCCTCATTTCCAGGCACTCCACCCACACACTGGCATTGATACATGGATGACAACTGGACTAAAATCAAAATTTAAGATCTGGAACCCTTTACTACACATATTAATACTGTGGATCCAAACATCAAGAAACAAGTTCAAGTTCAAGTTCATACGGGAAGAGGCCAAGGAGAACAAACTGGCCTTCTTAGATTGTCGGGACCGGTGTCTCCAGGTAGAAGTCTACAGGAAGCCCACACACACTGACCAATACCTGCTGTTTGATTCACACCATCCACTGCAGCACAAACGCAGTGTTATTTGTACTCTGCAACACTGAGCTCAATTGATGTCCATAAACAGAGAGAAAAGTGAAGGAGGAGCAAAACATGGAGAAAGCCCTCTCTTGTGGATATCCAAAATGGGCCTTCAGTAGATCTAAGAGTTAAAAAACAGGAAAACAGGGAATATGAACCTGGAAGGCAAGGCAAACTATTTCTTACACAGCAGGTGTGTCTGAAAAACTTCAGTGAATTTTCATACAGTTTGAGATTTCGGTCTATTTCAAACCTAAAAACACTTTAAGATAGAAACTGTTTCAATGAAGGATTGTCTTTCCTTAGACATCATCCATTTCACATCTATAACTCCATCCTCAGACCCAAAGCAACAAAGGAAACAAAGAGAACAATGAAGCTAGCCAGTAGGCCCATTAAGGTTGAATGTAGGCCACTAAGGCTTAAACTGTAAACAATAACGGTTTACAGTTTCAGTGTAGTTAGCACCTGCCTTTGGATAGATATAAGGCAGTGTCCATCAGCAATCTGACCAGAACAGAATAAACGGCCCGGATGAGCAGTGAAACTCTACACCTACAACTTTTTGTCCAGTTCACAGATTTAACTTTGGCTTTTACTTTGTTTTATATGTTCTTATTTCTTGTCAGGAGTTGGGGGCAGTGTCTTTGGATGGTTACTTTCACCTGTGGGAAGCAGAACACAACTTGTGCAAGGTCAGCGCCATATTTCATGTGTACCTCCCACAGCCTCATGGCGGGGTGGTGCTTATGTATTCATTTTAGATACACACGTATGCTTTCCGTGTGCTCATGTAGCATAATTGTAAATATTATACAAATAAACAAAAACAAAAAAATTGCAGTTGTTTTCGACGAAGCTGCCGCACTGTAAGGAGAACGTGTGCCTGGCCTATGGGGAGGACTGGTCTGTGTACGCTGTGGGCTCTCAGGCTCATGTGTCGTTCTTAGACCCACGAGAACCTTCCACCTCAACCAAGTCTGTGAGCTCCAGAGAGAGGGGCAGCGGTGAGTACATGACCTCTGACCTGTATGTGAGAGGGAAATTTGACTTTCAAAATGAAAGCAGGTACATTTATAATGTCTGTCCTGTGTATTTCAGGGATCCGCTCAGTGAGTTTTTATGAGCACATCGTTACCGTGGGAACAGGACAGGGCTCTCTGCTGTTCTATGATATTCGTGCTCAGAGGTTCCTGGAGAATCCTCTGTTCTCTGGAGGATACAGGAAGGGCCTGTCTGAGGGAGTGCTCAAGCTCACCACTGGCAAAGGCTGGCTGGTACGAATATATCCGACATGATGGTCTCACTGTAATAACACATTTAACATTCAATACACACACATCTACACAGCTGCTATGGATATATCTCACATTATAATCTAACTGTATTAACACATGTAACAATAACAATACACTTGTATGTACAGAGCCACCACTGGGAAGGGCTGGCTGGTACGTGATGACATCTAAGAACATACATATGCACATGCACATGTGTGTATTGTTACACAGGAGGCCTGCTACATGACTGTGACTCAAAACATCACATACTGACATCCACAGCTCTAGAGCATCTTATGTTTTGTTAATTTTTTTACTTTAGTTTTTTAATAATAAAAAAAAAAAACAATAACAGCACTCACTCTCCTCTCTCTCCCCACTCTTTCCTTTCTCTCTTCCTTCATTCCCTCTCCCTCTCCCTCTCTTGTAGAACCATGATGAGACATGGAGGAGTTACTTCTCAGACATCCACTCGTTCCCAAACGCTGTGTACACTCACTGCTACGACCAGTCAGGCACCAAGCTGTTTGTGGCCGGAGGTCCTCTGTGCTCTGGGCTGCATGGGAACTACGCCGGGCTGTGGAGCTAGCAAAAACATCTCCTGGACCTCCTCTGATCCTCCTCTATGCTCTGGGCTACATGGGAACTATGGCTGGGCTGTGGAGAACAAGACATCCTTTATACCTCTACATCTTTTCCTCCACTCTACTCCTTTGCTCCCCTTTCTCCACCCCTTCCCCTGCTGAGTCTTTTTTGCACCTTCCCAAAAACCAAGGAGCAATCACCTGCTCCTCCTCTGTTTCCTTGGACCATAGCATTGAAGCAAGCACCTTCACCCTCTGCGTCTCCTCTCTCCGGAGACCAAGAGAGTGATTCTCTGCATAAACCTCTTTTGCTCCTCATGAGCGCTCCCATCGGCCGAAGACGGTGTACTCTGAATGAGATGGATTTTTGTACAAAACACAAACTATTTTCAGAGTAGAATCCCGAAGCGAAAGGCAATAATGACTGAAGGAGGAGGAAGAGTCAAAGTCTTGACCAATCACTAAAGACTTGCATGTTCTGGCCTCTCAGAACTAAAACAAGCAAAAAAAATTATCTGAAAGATGACGGACAGAGTGTACATGTTTTGAATAAGATTTGATTGAATAATTCTAACAGACGCCGCGTGCTTTGTAATCTGTGTGTGCCCGTGTATTTATTTTCCTGTTTGATTTTTTTCGCTCCTGAACGCATCATGACCTCTGCTTCTCTGCTGTGTTTCTCTGTCAAAGTGAATAATGCCACAAGATAATGGCTCAAAATGTTACATAACACGTCGCTCACAAACCAAAGTTATTTTTCAATATAATTATCACTTTTGAATGTGTTTTTAAAAAAACTGTTTCACCATTTTATGCAATTTAAAGATACTATATTCTGCAAATTTAACTTTCTTCTAGAAACATCTAGGATTGTTTTGATGCTGATGCTGGTATCGGCAAAAGCTCCGATATCGCACAGTTTTTCAGGTATCATATTGGTGAATAGTCAGACCAAATTACCGATTTGATACCACTTTGTATTTCCAGAATAAGGACCTGTATATGCAAGCACTGCCGCTGTTGATGTCTGTGACTAATGCTAACGCTAAGGCCCAGAGCAGGTTAAATACAGACTGCGGAGACTCTGCAGACACTTAAAACACGCTAAAAATGACAGAAAAGTGTTAACACAGCAACAACGCTAACATTGACTTTGTTCACTCTGCATAATTAGCCACATGCTCCAGGATGAGGTTTTTACAGGCCTCACTGCTGGTTTTATCCACGCTCTGTGGTACAAAGTGAACAAGTAGAAAGTAAAAGTGTTTAAATCAGCACAACTCCAACACTTAAGTCCTCAAAATCTCATTTATTCTCGTAGATGTTCTTTAGAGATGGACTTTTACTGGAGTTATTTTTTGCTCTTGTACTGTAACAAAATTGACATCGGTGAATACACTAAGGCCAAGCATCAGATCAGAATACCCCATCTTGCTGTTGTATCTCAACTTGACTGCTAGAAGCTACTGTTTTAACCCCATTTGTGCTGGTTCACTCTTTCATCAGTGTTTAATGGTTTTGAGATAAAAATTAAAAAAAAAACATGTATGAAAAGCTGTTTCTAAAAAAAAGTTAGCGATTTAAGTTGTAGAGAGTAAAATGCCCCAAAACCTAAATATGCAGAATCTAGCATCTTTAATATAGGCCCCCTGCTCTCATCTCTGTGTTTGACTTTTGACCTCTCCCCTCTGACCCTTGTGTTCATGTTATTGTTTTTTGGTGACACAGGGTAAACTTCTGTCCAGCCCAATTGTCTTTCCGTGAAAGACCTGATTCTGTCTTACACACTGACACACAACAGTGGGCACTCTGCTGCACATTTTGGACTCAAGCAGCAAGTGTTCACAATTCAGAAATTAACTCCGAGGACAGGGGCTATGTTAGTTTAAAGCTGCACTGAGAAACCTTTTCCGGTTAGGTCTGCTACCTGCTTGCTTTGCCTGGAATGTTCCAAACTATTAGACCAATATATCAGGCCAATATTTTCACATGTTAGTATATTAACTATCAGCGTTAAATCTCAGGCAGCAGGTGGGCCAAAACAAAATATCAGCCTGTGCTGAAGAGTACAGCTTTATGTCAACACTAGTGTGAAGAGATAACAGCACAAAACGTGACCCCAGCTCTCTTAGCGGTTTGAGTTTGTAGTCAGTTTAAATTGCCTCCACATACCAGAGCTTATTGGCCATCGGCTGCTGTGGATTGTAAACAATCTGTAGACATCGACCAATATATTTTCATGGCCGGCACAAAGTATGGCATTAAACTCCTCTATCTTGCTTTTTTGTTAACGAATTTTGTATTGATAAAGAATACCTTGAAAAAAATACATTATTATTGTGAGCGGTCTCGCCCCTCCACAGCTCTGACCTGTAAGTTGGCTTGACGGCGTCTGCACTTCCACAGAGATGAGTTTAATGTCATACTGTGGAGCATTACAGGCAGAGCAATAACATCTCCATGGAGACCAACAGGTTGCTGACACTCTTCTAGAAAAGTTCCACATTGATGAGTTCCCTAAACTCGCCTGTGTGTGAGAGAAGAGCATGACCACTTTATGAAGCTATTGTGGAAAAGTTTTTCCACTTTTGTTTATTTAAACTGACAGAGAAGATGCTGAACTTTACCAGTTTTAGTTTCATGTGGATAGGCCCAGTAATTAGAGATATTAACGATAAACCAGGTCAAATGTGTGCTGCATTTGACCTGGGAGCGTGCCGTGTTTTCTATGGGTGTAATTCGTGCGTGTGTGTGTGTGTGTCCGTGCGAGGGCGCTGTTTTAATGTGTCTGAGGTGTTTTTATACTCATTCATGTTTTTACTACGACCAGGAGCTCAATGTAACATAAAAAACAGTATCAGCATTTGAAAAGAGAAATAAAATGACGTATCTATCAAAAGTGTGGTGTCTGCAGTACTACACACAGGCTCAGGGGGGAGCCACTTGGTCACAGTTTAAATTGGGTGTACAATGTAAAATCTTTTTTTTTTGGCACTTTCTACCATGTTATAACATTCCGTCATCAAAAACATGCCTGAGGAGGTTTTAGATGTCATTCATGCATGTCTGAGTAATGTAGCAATCTTCCTCAGGCCTACGTCACCCACGCTCCCACATAATTTTCCATAAAAATACAAAAACATGATACAAAATGGGATCATTAGCAGGATTCCCACTGATTTTGTTGTGATTAGATCTGAAGGGAAAAAAATTATGATATTAATTAGGGCTCACAATATGATAATTGTCTTGCGATAATTGAGATATTGCTGGGTTTCAGATGATAATCACAACATTCTAAAGGCCAGTCACTAATAGACATGATGAGGTTCAACATGTGAATTTAACTTTTGGATATTTTATGGTAATGTACACTGTAATTTATAGAACTATGTCCTCACTTTGGGTATGAACATTACATTTTGAAAGTGCAGGAAAGTGCATATTCTCATCAGAAGTCTCCAAAAGTCACATCCACTAATGATCATTTCCCTGATCATTTCTATCATTGACAAACTCCCGCTGTATTTATCCAACCACACCACAACATCTGGGAGGGCATCTGACGCAGCACAACATCTGCAGATTAACTGGAGACATTTGACCTGCCCCGGTCTCTGTCTAACACTACAGGGATACAGGACGATGGCAGGGCATCTGACACACAGGGATACAAGAGCATCTGACACACTGAGACTGGTGAAAGGAGAAAATGTGGTCTTATTAGATATTTTATTTAAATTACAAAGTGGATTAATTAACAACCTTTGAGAATAGGATTATTTGAGCAACAGAAAACAAACATATATTTAAATAGAATTTTTAAATTTTTAAATCCATGCAGAAGCAATAGATTGATAATTTGCATCTGATGACTTCAATATTCCCTGGAGGTGTGAAGCTAACTATAGGCACTGCTCTGTCTCAACCTCTTACTCAAATTAGACTTTAATCTGAGTTTTGTTTAAACATAATCTGGCCATAAAGAGCTGACTTATCTGAACTACAACAGGTGAGCTGATTTGTGCTGTTAAACACGTCACTCTCAAATAACATTAGAGTCACAAGCTAGCATTAGCCAACAGTTTTTCAGTTAGTCACTCTCAGCTTTTTGTTGAAAATCAAACTTCTAAACAGGACCACGAACGCTCAGATTGATCAGAGGCTCCTGAACACGTGCTCTTTAAATCCATTTCCAAACAACAGTCTTGGTCCCGTTTCAGCCCTGGTTTAGTCCTAACTCAATTTTTGTAACTTATGGGGCGCATGTGTGTCTCCATGGTAACTGCTGAACATTCCTGCATGGACACACATGTAGAGCACCCCTGGTCTGGTGTGATGTCACTTCAAGTATATATATATATATATATATATATATATATATATATATATATATATATATATATATATATATATATATATATATATACTTTTTTAAGTTTGAAAGCTCAGGGCTAAGCTTTGTGGTAACTAATGAGCACAGGACCTATATAAAACCAACATTTCAAGGTCAGATTGATGAGTCTGACAGCAGCAGTTACAGAGAGAGGGACCATGCTTTTTCAATAGAAAGTGAACTGGAGCCAAAGTCAAAGGAGGTGAATCACGCCCATGCTTTCTTTCTGCTTGGAATGTGGCAGCTAGCTGACAAACTCCTTTTGGTTCTAACATCCCAAAATGGAGTCGTCCCAGAGTCTCTCTTCTTCTGTCCTCACGTCCTCCTCCTTCTTCCTCTTCTCTCTCTTTGACCTCTGCTTCTCTGAGTCCTGCTGTCTGGCTTGCTGTAGCGCCCCCTGGTCACTGCTATTCTCTGCATCCTCCTCTCTCCTCTCCTCCTCTAATCCTGCTGCCTCTTGGTTTTTATGTCTTTTACTCCCACTGTCTCCGTCTCTCCTTCTCTTCCTATGCCTCCTCTTCTCGCGCTCTTGGTTCATCTCCTCAACTCCTTTCCTTCTCTCCTCGCATCCTTCCTTTGTGTCCTCACTTCCTTCTCTCGTCTCCTTGCATCCATGTTTCATCTCCTCTCCTCCTTCTTTCCTCTCCTTGTCTCCTTTTCTCCTCTCCTTCACCCTCCTCTTCTCTCTCTCTCCTTCACTTGAACTGTCACTAGACACAGAACTCTCACTAATCGATTCTGAGCTCGCCTTCTTCCTATACTTCCTCTTTCTCCTCCCAAAGCGAGGATCAGCCTGAGGAGTGTAGTCCCGGCCCGGAGTGCCCCACGCAAGATGCACGGGGTAGTTCAACGAGGGAGGAGGACAGTAAAAGTATGTGTCCTCCTCTGTGTCCTCATAAGTCTCTTTGTTTCTTTCCTTGAGAGCAGGTTTAGGATGCATCCTTCGGGCCTGCTGTACCCAGCTATAGTCCTGTAGTTTGTCTGAAGGATCCTTACATACTTTGTTGTAAGTGTCCTGGTTAGAGTCTTTGTTTGCCTCATTGTTTGTTTCCTTGAGAGCAGGTTTTGGATGCAGCCCTCTGACCTGTTGCACTTTGATATAGTCCTGTAGTTCGTCATTAAAGGAGCTGTAGACTTTCTGTTGAGAGCGACACATCTCCACAACCTTGTGCTCCCTGGAACAAAAACAAACATCTTTAAATCTACAATCTTATGGTTAAGGTTTAGCCTGACTCAAGACCGAGCACACAAGCAATCGGTTTAGACAGAGCAGAACAAGACGGGTTCTTAAGTTTGTGAACTCACAAAAATCCATCTTACTTGAAATGTTAGCTAAGGTCAACTTGATTGTAAATGCATCCTCTGCATTTTACCCATTCTTCAGTATCTCTGGGTTAAACCTGCATTTGACCCATCTTTCAGTGTCTGGGTTAAACTTGTCAGAAGCTTGTGAGAGGAGCTGGTGAGAGAAAGTTTAGTCTCACTTGTTGATGTGCTTGGCTCCGCCCATGTGCGCCTGGTACATCTCCACTGAGCTGAAGTGCAGACAGCAGAGGGCACAATGGAGGCTGTCGGCTGGAGAACACACAGAAAACTTTAGATACACACATCTGTATCTTTGTGTAATGTTTTTAAAAGCAGTCTGACCTTTGCCCCCCTCGACCTCCATGCTCTGCAGCACTTCCTGTCGGCTTTGGTTTCGCTGGTGCTTCTTTCCACCATAATGCTGCAGCGCCATCTGTCTGTGAGTGAAGGAGGTACGGCACAGAGAGCAGAACCGGTTTGTGTCAGGCTCTGGAGGTGCAGAGGAGGAGAGGGAGGAGGAGGACAGAGAAGCAAAGGAGGACAGAGGGGCAGAGGATGACCCAGGAGCAGGTGAAGCTGTGGTGGAGGATATAGAAGATGCAGAGGTATTCATAGGTGCAAAGGATGGAGCTTTAGCCAGAGTAGTTGCACAGGAAGCAGAGAAAACATAGCCTTCGGAAGGATTAGAGGGTATCTGGTGTATAGAGGAGGGTATAGAAGAAGGTGCAGAGGAAGATGTAGAGGAGAGAGCAGAGGATGAGGGTGCAGGCAAGAGTTCAGAGGAGGGTACAGAGGAAGGTACACAGGAAGGTGCAGCAGGTAGAGAGGTTTTGCAGGTGTCCAGAGGAGCAGACGGTGCAGAGGAGGCCCACGCTGAGTTTAACAGTTGGGCAGATGTTGGGTTTGAAGGAAAAACGGCTGTGAAGATGAAAGACAAAACTGTTACAGCTGATTTCTGAAATATGAATTGTGTAAAATAAGTGTTATTGATGAAAAAACCTTATATTTCTGAGTACACTGTATCAAGACATCTTCAGGATGCATTATTTTATATTTATCTTGGTTTAATTCAGTAAAAGACTCACATTCACAAACCTTTTAACAACAACATTCTAATGGAGACTGATTCAGTCGTGTTAAATGGGCAGTGATCAGTTTGGGTGTTTATTTCATGGAGAGGTCTAGAGCCAATCCTCAGGAAAAGCAAAAAAAAATCTTGATTGGTCAATATGGGGAAAAAATCTTGATACTTTTTTGCCCTAGAAGAAAACATTTGCAACATTAACCAATGCAATCAACTCAATTAATCTAGACATCCAGTGGGCTGCAGAAAATGTGATTATTATTATTGAGAATAAGTTGAGTTAGAAATGAGAAATGAGTTATACTCTTTATACTGCAAATCCCAGAACAATTGTAGAGATGTAGGATGTGACACTCACCGTCACAGGCTTAGTGCTTACTTTTACAGTGTTATAGACTGTATAAAGAAGTGGACTTGCCTGCTATTAGTGTTCAAATCTTGATTTAAGGATAAAATAGCGAAATAAAAAAACCCAGGATTGTGTTAAGCGGGTTAAAACCAACATTTTAAGACCAAAATGATGAGCCTGACAGCAGCAGTTACAGAGAGAGGGGCCATAGTTTTTCAATAGAAAATTAATTGGAACCAGACGGAGTCAAATTGCGCTTATGCTCACTTCCTATTTGGAATACGTCGGCTAGCAAGTTAGCTATGTCTGTTTATATATACAGGCTCTGAGTGTGACTTACCGTTGGCAGGGAGGCCGTGTTTCCGTAGGTTTTTGCTGTGGACTTTTCCATTGTAGTGAGATTTAGCCACAACTGCAGAACTGAACACCATGTTACAGAGAGAGCAAAACTGGTCCCTGTCGCTCGGCAATGAGCGCTGTGGGAGACAGAAATCACATCAGAATCACTCCCATCCTGTGTCTCCCGTGTGTCAAATGCCCTACCATCCTCCTGTATTCCAGTGTGTCAAATGCCCCTCCCTCCTCTATATCCCGTCTGTCAGATACCCTCCTGTCCTCTGTACCATTCTCTGTATCCCTGTGTGTTAGATGCCCTCCCATGACACTGACCATAGAAACACCCTCCGTCCTATGTCCTCGGAGCATTTGTAGGTATGTCCTCAGCTTCATAGCATGTTTCTTACCCTAAAAACAGCAAAATTACAAAATTAAATAGTTAAATATTAATCCATAGTCCATAGTTTACCCTGAGTTGGAGACAGATCAGATTGCAGATTTGCTGACCTGGTTTACGGTTAATTTCTCCGTAATTAGTAGAGTACTTTTTCTCTTCAGTTTTTAATATGGTTATATTATTCAATCTCAAAGACGTGATTATTCTGAAATAGTAGTATGGGGTCAAAGGTCATACCTGGTAGTGTGCGGTCCTTTGGGAAGTGTGTACCAGGACAGCGTCACACAGGTGACAATGAGATTCTGTCAGAACATGCTTCAGCTGCTCCTCTTCAGAATCTGGGAAATACAGATATTTCACTACTGTATTTAACCGTAATATAAGAGTGTGCTAATCAGGACATGACTCAGTTACTATTGGATTTTCAATTCTTGACTACTTGACTATTAATTATGTAACTTTTCTCCTGGAGTGTCGGCCATGTGTTTGTTTCCATGTTTTTGCTTTGCCTGAATGTTCCACAGTATGGCATTGAACTCATCTTTCTCCATGGAGACAAGCAGGTTACACCACATGGCCAAGTTTCAAGTCAGATCTCTGGAGATGCGAGCCCACTCACAGTGAGTTTTTTGACCATAAGAACACATGGACCTGAACTGAGCAACCTTATTAAAGTTTTATGATCACGTGCCCACACAGTCCATTGATACTCTCTCTGAGCATCAATGTGAACATTTGTTTTAAGATCACTTGCCTGTGTCTTCCCCAGCAACAAACTACTTAATAACTTAATGAAGGCTGTTTTTTTGCACAAAATACAAACACACTAAAGCCAAGCAAGGAAAATATTCCCATCTGCCCCGGATCAGACGAAAACTCAGTTTTATTGATAAGTTCCGTGGTTCTGTGTAGCTCAGCTGTGTAAACAAAATTAGCCTGTGTGGCTAACGGGCTAGCTCCTCACAGAGTGGAATCTGTTAGCCACATGCTAACCCGCTCAAACGACTCTGAATCCTCCGTTTTCAGACAAAACTCACCTTTACTTCGGGCACTACCTATACTAGTGTTTGTGACAGTGTTAAACTCGGGGACAGGATCCGCTTTAAAGACTTTATTCTCGGTTTGACGGTCTGAATCCGCGAGCGGCGCAGCGCACAGTTCTGCTGCCGCCATGTTGGACTCTGATCTCACGCATGCGCACTGAGCGGGGACGGATTAAAACTGATAAACAAAATTATAGTTTCATAGATTGTGCGTGTTAACTGAAACGGAATAAAACATAGAGTGTCATAAAGTCGTAATATTCCGAGAAAAAAGTCGTAGTATTACGAGAAAAAATGTCGTAATATTACGAGAATAAAGTCGTATTTTTATGAGAGTATAGGCTGCTGTGCGTGAATGAGTGACCAGTGCGTTATGTGTTATGGAGAATTTGGAGCTTTTTGTTTAGATAAACATTCAACTGGGGTTTACGCGCGATGACATACTGTGTCTTTTAGCCCACCGTCACTGCACTATCATCAGTATAAGTACTTTGAAGGGACACTGCAAGCATTTGAGTTTGTTTAATCGGAGAAACCAGACAGATTTAGAAGAAATTGCTATATCTGAACAAAATGCTCTAAATTCTTCATAACTCACTGGTCACTCATTCACACAGCAGCCTATACTCTCAAAAAATACGACTTTATTCTCGTAATATTACGACTTTTTTTCTCGTAGCGCCCGCATAATTTTTTTTAATTTAAGTGACCCTACTCCGTCGTATCATAGTATAAAGATTTAAATGTTCACGTTTTTTCCGTTTCAAATATCAGTTAAATTAGTCTTATTATGTGGTAGACACATAATACTTTTTAAACTTCATCAAGCTACAAAGCAGTAGTAGACCTATAGACACAAATGGTTAGCAGACGTGTCCATTTTAAGTATAAACATGAGACATACAGGAAAAAATAGAACCAAAAATCATATTAAAATAGTAACTTTATTTTTAGACTCTTTTTTTTTTTTTTTTACATTTAAACAAAAAGGTCATGCAGTGAATAGTAACTAAAACCATGTTTTTATGAGTCAAAAATGTTGAAGAACTGTCACTTTCTCTTCTGTAGCTCTCTGGTGATTGCATCCAACTGTGAACATATGGAAAGACTGCTTTCAATTGAAATTAGAGTAATTTATTTCATAATTATTATAATAGAAATAGTAGCCACTTACAAAGATGTTCCTAAGAATGCTCCTTCTCTGTGGCCTCAGATAACTGCACTCTCCAGATTCACACAGTTTAATCTCACCAGAAATCTAAAAATATTAGAAAATATTATCTTTATTATTATTATTATTATTAATAATAATAATAATAATAATAATAATAATAATAATAATAATAATAATAATAATAATAATAATAATAATAATAATAATAATAATAATAATAATAATAATAATAATAATAATAATAATAATAATAATAATAGAGGAGCAGATGGGACCATACAGGAGCAGAGCTACAGGAGTAGAAGAGCAGAACCAGAGGAACAGAGGAACAGAACCAGAGTAGCAGAGCCACAAGAGCAGAGGAGCAGAACTAGAGGAGCAGAGCGAGAGGAGCAGAAAGAAGCACAGCCAGAGGACCAGATGGGAGAAGACATGAGCAGAGCTAAAGGAGTAGAAGAATAGAGGAGTAGAGGAATAGAACCAGAGGAACAGAGGAGCAAAGCCACAAGAGCAGAGGAGTAGAGCTAGAGGAGCATAAACAGAGGAGCAAACAGGAACAGAGCCAGAGGAGCAGACAGGAGCACAGCCAGAGGAGCAGAGCCAGAGGAGCAGACAGGAGCACAGCTAGAGGAGCAGAGCCAGAGGAGCAGAGCCAGAGGAGCAGACAGGAGCACAGTTAGGGGAGCAGAGGAGCAGTGTCAAAGGAGCAGAGGCGCAGAGCCAGAGGAGCAGACAGGAGTAGCCAGGTGTAAACAGGGGTCGACAGAGGTGTTACCTCTGAGTCCAGCTCTCTCTTTCCTCCCGGGTACCAGCCGTGGGACCAGTGCTGAGCGGAGGACAACAGCACCCCCATGGAAACGATGAGCGCCATCACAACCAACAGACGAGTGTGGAGCATGATTCACCTGGAAATACAACCTCCTGGTGAGGATATTCTGCTACAGTGACACTCGGAGGACATGCACATTCCACTCAGAGAGATCAGGAGACTAACCCACAACCTCCCGGTGAGAGGCAGGACACAGGATAACCACTCTAAATGAATATTAAACTCGGACTAAACCAGGTCTCAATCAGGACTAAACAGGTCATAAACAGATCTAAATTGGGTGTAAATCAGGGCTAAACTAGGACTAAATGAGATCTAAACCAGGTCTAAACCAAGACTAAACCAGAACTAAAACAGGACTAAACCAGATCTAAGTCAGGACTAAACCAGGTCTAAAAGCAGGACTAAACCAGGTCTAGACATCCTGGGAATCTACCCCACACCCTCGTCACCTGATGCTTTGCTTCTCTGGTTCTCTTCTTGTGTCTTGTCTCCTCGTTCCTCCTCTGTTGGAGGATAGTTTATATACCTGCCGTCAGAGCCCCCTCCCTCACCTGCCCCCTTCGCTCCTCTAACCTCTGACCCTAGATGTGATCCCAGGTGTGACCCCAGACGACCTCCGTGACCCCAGATGACTCCGCGGTCAGATTATTACCTTGTTCAAACAGAAGCTTGCCTTGTTCATTTCTCAGAACAAAACTCTGACGTCAATCACATCTATGAATGGAAACATTTCTGTAAGAGCCAGGAAGAATAGACCCTAGTCCTGTTTAGAGGTGGTTCAGACAAACTTTGGACCTGTTTAGACCTGTTTTAGTCCCAATTTAGCCCTAGCATTTGCAGGAAAAATTAGTAAAGATTTGAGCTTTGAGTGCCCTTGAGCAAGACACTTCACCTGCCTTTCCACCTTCTGAAAGCTGGGGAAACAATGTGATGCCACAGATTTGCAGCTTGACTTCAGTTTGCCCCAGTATTACATGGCCAGTAATAGTAATAGTTCTGGTTTCAACTTGATTTTTTTCCCTAGTTAAATCTAGTTAAGACCTCATTTACTCCTATTCAGACCTAGTTTAGTCCTGGTTTAAACCTAGTTTCGTTCAGCTGTAGTGCAGTATATTTATAGATTAGTGGTGAATTAGTGTAGTGTATTTTCATATTAGTGAAAGGCACAAACGAGCTAAACTGCTGTACACGTTTAATTAATCTTCATTCTCAACGAAAAGGACAACTCTGAGCTGGTGACATTGTTTGTGACGAGGCAGGGGATTGGCAGGTGCTGAATATTGGATGAGGTCAGAGGTTAGACTGATGGAAGGTCAGTGTTTGGACTCATAACGAGCCATTATCTCAAGTCACCAGTCTCCATCTAAAGAGCCACAGTCACAAGGTCCCCAAGGGGTTAAAGTACTCCACACTTTTACTCCTACTGTAATGTACTGTACTGTGTAACAGTACTCTTACTTGAGTAATATATTGTTCAGTTAACAGTACTCGTACTCTTTATGGACAGGCATCATGTGAGAAAACCTCCAGATTCCACTCACTGAGCTGCAGAGGCTGCACTAGCACTGATTCATGATTGTCTGCAGGTGCAGGGGTTTAGGTAGTGACCATTCAGATCAGAGAGAGGCATTTTAGGTTTAAACCTACTGGATTTCAGCTTTGAAACTGGCAACCCAAAACAGAGAGTTATGTGACGCTCATTTTGCTTTCTGATTGGATAATTGTTTTGAGCCAAAACACCAAATTATAACATAAGTGAATGGGACATCAAGTCCAATGTTTTTTCATCAACAATAAATCAACATTACACTTAACGTTATAGTTGATTTGAACATGTTTAGCTCCTATCTGGGGACACACAGAGGTAATGCTTATAGAATTTAAACTCTAAATTTTACACACAGTTCATTTAAATGATGTGAACATTTGTGTTTGTTGCTCCTTCTGATATGATTTACTTTGGCTCATTTTTGTGTTAGAAAATAACACTATTTGTGTTTATTTCATGTTTTGTCACATTCAACAAAATTATCAATCAGAGGTTACATCCCGACAGTTACTCTTTAATTTACTTTTACTTAAATAATATTTCTTCCAAATACTTTTTTACTCTCATTTGTACTTCAACTCGAGTAATATTACTTATTTTGAAAAAGAAAGCAGTTGTTAAAATCTCAAGCGGTTTATTTCAGTCCGAACAGCGTCTTAAAAAGGCCTTTATAACATATACACAATTATATACACAATATTCAAAAGTCCAATAGCAAAACATGAAAACCATTCAAAGATTTCAGCTTAAGACAAAAAACATTTCCCCAAACCCAAAGTCTGCATGGTCTGTGTGCACACATGACGAGCAGAGACACAGAACACGGATGTACAGAGGCAGGAATGACAAAGAACATGTGCGTAGACTGGGAGTTAAAGGGGAGGATCATGACTGGAGGCTTAGTTTAAAAGTCCTATATTATGCAAAATGGACTCTTGTGAGCCATGTTATAATGGGGTTACCTCCTCAAAAACAAACCTGGAGTTGTGTTTTTTGTTTCATTCACACGTTTGAGTTACCCTGTAGTATTAGTCTGTCTACATCTCCAAAGCTCAAAATGCTCTGTAGCACCTTGTGATGTCATGAAGCTGTAGTTTTCAAAGTTGACAGCTACTTCAGTAGAGATTGGCAATTCCAGGACAAAAATCATCCAAATGATTCTAGTGAAGGTGTATGGAGTTTAAAAACACAGTAGAGCACTTCCTGTATCACCACATGACATCAGGTGTCATCAAGGTGGAACAGAGTGTTTTCTGAGAGAACCTCAGCCTGAATGTGCAGGGTTTGTGTTAAACATGTGAATGAAACTAAACACAACACCAGTTTTGTGATGAGGAAACATTAGAACAGAGATCAGAGAATTGTGTAACATGGGCCCTTTAAATTAAAACTTAAATTGAATTTTCATCCAGTTTTGGTCCTAAATATAATCACCACTGCTGAGTAATGAACTTAAATTGAAATACATGTGAACTTAAACAGTGAGTTTTCATATATAAAAATAGTCTTGGCTTAGTCCAGGTTTAGTCCAGGTTTAGTCCAGGTTTAGTTCTTGTTTAGACCTACAAGACATTGGGTTGAAGTCCTGGGGTAGATGTCACAGACAATCGTTTCTGGTCCTGGTTTGTTTCTGAGAAATATACTTAGTCTAGTTTTTTTAGACCTGACTTTGTCCTGGCTCAGACCTGGTCCAGTCCTGCATTAGTGCTGGTTAGTGCTAGACCTGATTTACTCCCAGTCAAATCCTGGTTCAGTCCTACTAAACTAAACCAAGACTGCTCTAGGTTTAAACCAAGTTTAAACCTAATGTAGTCTTGAATTAGTTTTGCTTTAGTTCCTGGCAAGTTGTTCAGTCCTGGTTTAGACCTTGTTTAGTCCTGCTTTAGTCCGAGTTAAGTCAGTTTAGTCCTGGTTTAGTACTGGTCGAGTCCAGGTTAAGATCTCCTCCAGACCTGCATTAGTGCTGGTTTGTGCTAGACCTGATTTACTCATAATCAAGTACTGGTTTAGATCTAGTGCAGTCTTGTTTTAGATCTGCTCTAGTCCCTGGCACGTGGTTCAGTCCTGGTTAAGTCTTGGGTTAGTCCTGGTTTAGTCCTGAATCCAGTTTGTGAATCATTTTCATATCTGTCCATTTGTTCACACTGTAGTTAAATTGCACCTCCAGATGAGTTTGAAAATAAAAATTCAAAATGGTCACTCGCGTTTGGTTCATTCTTTTGGTCAGATTTTGGTTTCATTTTTCGCTGAGGCACTTTTTTCTCTGTGGCAGAGGTTTAAGTTTGGCACAGAGGGTTGTAGGGTCAATTCCCACTGCTTGGGTCACATTCAAACATATGGGATATTCAACGATGTCTGGGGCTAACCACTCTGCCAGTCCACTTGCACATCGCCAACGTTTTGCAAAAAAAAAAAAAAAGTTATACAAATGGCACTAGATACTAGCATGAAGCAACTGGGATGAGAATCGGCTCCTCCAAATCCAAGGTCATGGTTCTAGACCAGAAAAAGGTGGTGCCCTCTCCAGGTGGTTGGTGAGCCCCTGCCTCAAGTGGAGGAGTTTGAGTATCATGGGGTTTTGTTCATGAGTGAGGGAAGGATGGAGCATGAGATTGACAGTTGGATCAGTGCAGCGTCTGCAGTGATGCGTTCGCTGTATCGGTTCATTGTGATAAAGAAGGAGCTGAGCCCAAAGGCAAAGCTCTGGATTTACTGGTCAATCTACCGTTCCTACCCTCACCTATGGTCATGAGCTTTGAGTAATGACCGAAAGGGACAAGATCACGGATACAAGCAGCCGAAATGGGTTTCCTCCTCAGGGTGGCTGGGCGCACCCTTAGAGATAGGGTGAGGAGCTCAGTCACACGGGAGGAGTAGAGCCGCTGCTTCTTCAGCTAAGGTGGCTTGGGCATCTGTTCAGGATGCCTCCTGGACGCCTCTCTGAGGAGGTGTTCCGGGCATGTCCCGGGCATGTCCCACGGGGAGGAGACCCTGGGGAAGACCCAGGACACGCTGGAGGGACTATGTCTCTCAGCTGGCCTGGGAACGCCTTGGGGTCCCACCGGAGGAGCTGGAGGACATGTCTAGGGTGAAGGAAGTCTGGCAGTCCCTGCTTAGACTGCTGCCCGGATGAGCGGGTGGTCACTTTGATATCAAATGAGACTGGAATTTGAATGTTTAAGTTTCTGTCAGCTAAATCAGGTCTAAACCAGGACTAAAACAGGCCTCTGATTGGCTGAGTATGTTTTGTTTGGGATTTTTGGGCAGATTTGATTATGAACAAGTTAAAAATGTGCACAAAATACACATTTGTATTAAACGAAATTATTCAGTCATTGTGGAGATAAAAAGTCTATGTTGTGATTTAGTCCTGACTTAGTCCTGGTTTAGTCCTGCTTTAGACCTAGTTTAGTCCTGGTTTAATCCTGGTTTAGACCTGGTTCAGACCTGTTTTATCACCCTCCTCTCATCAGTTTTCTGATTAAAGTAAATGTGTGCTCTAGGAAATTCAAACATTCCGCTGTGGCCATTAGAGCAGACATCACCCCATCTGGACAGGTCACACATTTCATTTATACCAACAAGGACAAAGGGGCCTGAGCTCAGGGGAGGGGCCTGGGCTTAAGAGGGCTGTCATTGGCTGATTTTTTAAATTTAATTTATGAGAATGCGTGTATTATCTGCTGTAACCACGTATATTGCATACACACAGCATAAATGTTATATATATTTAAAGTTTGTCCATTTCAGAGTTTATTCTCAGAAACAGAAACAAAACTATGGGATTTGAGCAGAATCCACTCTGAGCCCCCCTCTCATTCCTCTCCGTGCTAAGTCCCTCCCCCTTCAGAGCACCATCACAACACAATCAATCGTTCATCCCACTAATGAAACCACTGCACATCACATCAAGTTTGTCAAGTTGCTGTGTACAGTTTGTATCATGTTTTTGTATATTTGAATTGTCTCATGGGAACTTGTGGGTGGAGCCTTGTACAGGCTCATACTACTAACTGTTGGAATAGGAATTGAGAGAGATCACTAGATTACTCAAAAATGCACAAATGACATCTGAAACCTCTTCAGGCACGTTTTTGACGAGGGAAAAACATTATAACAAGCTTAAAAAACATTTGCAGAATACCCCCTCTTTAACTTTCAACCATCAGAGTTTGAGAATAAAAAAATATAAAATGGAGTAACAAATGTGAATCTGTTCTGGAATAAAACTATAAAAATAAATAATTTAAAATACATTTGAAATAATTAGGAATGTGTTTTTTTCTGCAGGGGAAACTTGAGCCTGATTTGGAGGAGCACATTAAGGCTTATTTGCAGTACTACATTTAAAGCTGCACTGTGTCATTTTTATGGTGGAGGTCAGTCCACATGTTTGTCTCCATGGTGATGTTGTTGTTTTGCCTGGAAAGTTCCACACTACGGCATTAAAACCGCTCACAGTAAGAATGTAGGTTTGTCAAGGTATTTCTTTTAGGAATAACCTGAACCAGCAAAAAACAAAATGGATAGGTTTAATGCTGCACTGTGGAACATGAATCGATTTCAAACTCGATTTCCATAGTAAGGAATAGACTCGATACCGATTCTGATACCACAATGATTAAAAAAAACTTTGTTTAGAATGCATTTGAACATTAAATAATAGTACTTTTTTCTATTCCCATGTGGCCTTATATCTGTGTAATCCCTCAGTGTCCAGTAGGTTCATAGTGGTCCATGGGTGTTTACTCGTCTATGTGTCTTAAACTTGTTCTGATACAACTCAAGATCATTCTAAAGATATTCAGGAAAGGTTCATTTCTGTCCTGTCAATGGGACCTTTTTCGTATCGTACACCTGTGAAAAATTAGCATTTAGTTTCAACACTAGTTTTCGATTAGCATCTGATTATTGATACTTTTCGCAACCTTTTCAGCAATAACATCTCCATGGAGACAAGCTTCTCTACATGAGAACAGTTACTGTGCAGCCCTAATAATCAATACTATTACAAGGGTGGATTCTGTGTTCTCTTCTCAGCCACTTTACATTTGGTGCATAAAAAAAAAAAAAAAGAAGTCCAACAGCTTAAAAACTAACCCAAAATAATAATAATAATAATAATAAAATCCCATATATTTGTACATTTATAATACCATTAAAAGAGTCAAAGAAAAGGAGGAAGATTTGTACACGCGGAGGAGAAAAATATGCACAATATTACAAACGATTCACCAAGGCAGCGCTCGGTCCGGTCCAGGTCTAGCCAGTCCAGGGTTTACTGTAGGCTCCGTTTATGGTCCTGGTTGAGATCCAAGTCCAGATACATTTTTTACATTTACTTTTCTTCACTTAAGGTCCTGGACCACACACTGTATAAGAAGTGGACTAAGTGAGTGCAACGTCACCCACAGCGTTCAGCTCCAAATGAAGCTCTTCAAAGCTAGCAGTTTTAGTGGCTAATCTGCAACCAGGGACCATATTTGGAAATCCAAGTGCAAAACCAAAGAACCAATCAAGAGCGAGGCTGTTGATGGTAATGCTCCTTCTTAACAGTGAGCCGAGATAGCTGTCAGTCAAACTTGTTGCTAATGATTGAGTGATCTCAGTGACCCCCAGGATCATCTAGAGCGGATTTTAAGGTCAAAATGACGAGCCTGACAGCAGCAGTTACTGAGAGGGGCCACTGTTTTTCTACAGAACGTGAATCGGAGTCGCTCGATGGAGCCGAATCGTGCCCATGCCCACTTCCTGTTTAGAACCAGCAGTTTAGCTATGCCTACTTATATATACAATCTATGGACCTGGTTTATATCCGGTTTTGATGAATTGCAAAAATTAAAATCTCATGACTTGAATTCAGAATTTAAATTTAGTTATGAGTTTGGCCTGCACAGTTTAATTATAATAACAACAAACAATTAATGATCCAAAGGACAATGAAGTCTAGTGAGAGGTTTAGTAAAAAACAAAGGATTCATTTGTGAAGGATTCTGGGATTTTGGACCTTTTTCTTGAGAAAAGTTTGAATTGTAGTTTTTGATTATATCGGTGAATACATTTGAGTTTGAAATAAGAAGAACAACATTAAGCCAAGTGAAGAATACTACAACACAAGTCTAGGTCCAATATGTAAAACTAAAATACACAAATACTGAATACAAGTCATGTCAACTCATGTACTCAAGTCTGGGCCAGATCCAGGTTTACACCCAGACTTGGTTTGAGTCCTTGGTCCTGGTTCTGACCCAGATTTGAGTCCTGGTTTAGATCATGGACTTTGGACCTGGTTTAAGTCCTTGGTCCTGGTCTTGACTCTGGTCTTGACTCTGGTCTTGACTCTGGTCTTGACTCTGGTCTTGACTCTGGTCTTGACTCTGGTCTTGACTCTGGTCTAAGTACTTTGTCTTTGTTCTGATCCAGATTTGAGTCCTGGTCTAGATCCTGGTCTAGATCCTGGTCCGGACTTGGAGAGAGCTGGAGAGAAGACGTCCCACAGAAAAGGGTCCAGTGAACATGTGGTCCTAATGGAAGTTAAACTGTAGTAATATCTGAAGTATCTGTGGAATACTTTAAAGTACTCTGAAGTATAGTACTACTTGAAGTGTCTCTGGAGTACTTAGGAGTGTAGTACTATTTGAAGTATTTGTGCAGTACTTTGGAGTGTAGTACTATTTGAAGTATCTCTGGAATACTTTGCAGTACTTAGGAGTGCGGTACTATTTGAAGTTGGCGTAGTCGGAGAAGGCATCGATGTATTCCTGAACCACTTTGTAGCAGAACTCGTACTGCTCCTGAAACAGAGCACACAGAGGAGAGAGATGAGAAAGGAGGAAAGGAGAGGACAAAGAGGAGAGAAAGTGGATGAAGGAAAAAGAGGAGGGAGAGACGAGAGAGACAGGAGAGGGAGAGGAGGGCGAGGACACAGAGGAGGAGAGAGAAGAGAGAGAGGACACAGAGGTGGAGAGAGAGGAGAGGACACAGAGAAGAGAGAGGACACAGAGGTGGAGAGAGAGGAGAGGACACAGAGGTGGAGAGAGAGGAGAGGACAGAGAAGAGAGAGAGGACACAGAGGTGGAGAGAGAGGAGAGGACACAGAGAAGAGAGAGAGGACACAGAGGTGGAGAGAGAAGAGAGGACACAGAGGTGGAGAGAGAAGAGAGGACACAGAGGAGGAGAGAGAAGAGAGAGAGGACACAGAGGTGGAGAGAGAGGAGAGGAAACAGAGGAGGAGAGAGAAGAGAGAGAGGACGCAGAGGTGGAGAGAGAAGAGAGAGAGAACACAGAGGAGGAGAGAGAAGCGAGAGAGAACACAGAGGAGGAGAGAGAAAAGAGAGGGGACACAGAGGTGGAGAGAGAGGAGAGGACACGGAGAAGAGAGAGGACACAGAGGTGGAGAGAGAGGAGAGGACACAGAGAAGAGAGAGAGGACACAGAGGTGGAGAGAGAGGAGAGGACACAGAGAAGAGAGAGAGGACACAGAGGTGGAGAGAGAAGAGAGGACACAGAGGAGGAGAGAGAAGAGAGAGAGGACACAGAGGTGGAGAGAGGAGAGGAAACAGAGGAGGAGAGAGAAGAGAGAGAGGACGCAGAGGTGGAGAGAGAAGAGAGAGAGAACACAGAGGAGGAGAGAGAAGCGAGAGAGAACACAGAGGAGGAGAGAGAAGAGAGAGGGGACACAGAGGAGGAGAGAGAAGAGAGAGGGGACACAGAGGTGGAGAGAGAGGAGAGGACACAGAGGTGGAGAGAGAAGAGAGAGAGGACACAGAGGTGGAGAGAGAAGAGAGAGAGGACACAGAGGTGGAGAGAGAGGAGAGGACACAGAGAAGAGAGAGGACACAGAGGTGGAGAGAGAGGAGAGGACACAGAGGTGGAGAGAGAAGAAAGAGGGGACACAGAGGTGGAGAGAGAGGAGAGGACACGGAGAAGAGAGAGGACACAGAGGTGGAGAGAGAGGAGAGGACACAGAGGTGGAGAGAGAGGAGAGGACACAGAGAAGAGAGAGAGGACACAGAGGTGGAGAGAGAGGAGAGGACACAGAGAAGAGAGAGAGGACACAGAGGTGGAGAGAGAAGAGAGGACACAGAGGAGGAGAGAGAAGAGAGAGAGGACACAGAGGTGGAGAGAGAGGAGAGGAAACAGAGGAGGAGAGAGAAGAGAGAGAGGACGCAGAGGTGGAGAGAGAAGAGAGAGAGAACACAGAGGAGGAGAGAGAAGCGAGAGAGAACACAGAGGAGGAGAGAGAAGAGAGAGGGGACACAGAGGTGGAGAGAGAGGAGAGGACACAGAGAAGAGAGAGGACACAGAGGTGGAGAGAGAGGAGAGGACACAGAGGTGGAGAGAGAGGAGAGGACACAGAGAAGAGAGAGAGGACACAGAGGTGGAGAGAGAGGAGAGGACACAGAGAAGAGAGAGAGGACACAGAGGTGGAGAGAGAAGACACAGAGGTGGAGAGAGAAGAGAGGACACAGAGGAGGAGAGAGAGAGGAGAGGACACAGAGGTGGAGAGAGAGGAGAGGAAACAGAGGAGGAGAGAGAAGAGAGAGAGGACGCAGAGGTGGAGAGAGAAGAGAGAGAGAACACAGAGGAGGAGAGAGAAGCGAGAGAGAACACAGAGGAGGAGAGAGAAGAGAGAGGGGACACAGAGGAGGAGAGAGAAGAGAGAGGGGACACAGAGGAGGAGAGAGAAGAGAGAGGGGACACAGAGGTGGAGAGAGAGGAGAGGACACAGAGGTGGAGAGAGAAGAGAGAGAGGACACAGAGGTGGAGAGAGAAGAGAGGACACAGAAGAGGAGAGAGAAGAGAGAGAGGACACAGAGGTGGAGAGAGAAGAGAGAGAGGACACAGAAGAGGAGAGAGAAGAGAGAGAAGACACAGAGGTGGAGAGAGAAGAGAGGACACAGAAGAGGAGAGAGAAGAGAGAGAGGACACAGAGGTGGAGAGAGAAGAGAGAGAGGACACAGAAGAGGAGAGAGAAGAGAGAGAAGACACAGAGGAGGAGAGAGAAGAGAGAGAGCACAGTTGAGGAGAGAGAGGATAGAGAATAGAAAGAGTACAGAGGAGGAGAGAGAACAGAGGACACAGAGGAGGAGAGAGAAGAGAGAGAGGGTTAAAAAACTTTAAAACACAAGTGTTGTCAAACAATGGCATAAATGAATCAGATCGGTTACACTTTTGATCTATGATTAATCATGTTGCATTCTGATTTTAATGTTGTAATTTAAACGTTCTAATTTGAAGACTATACATACTGTAAATTTCTGACTATAAACAGCTACGTTTTTCCCATACCACGCTTTGAACCCTGCAGCCTATACAACGGCGGCTAATTTATATATTTTTACTGGCCAACGGCGCTGAACAATATACTAGTTTTGATTTTGAACACGAAGAAATGCAAATGATGCAGTTTTTAAGTTAATAGGCAATGGATCTGACCAAAGAAGCAAATAAAGCCACTGCATGTAAGTTTGGCATCAATGAACCGATCGGTGACGTCGGCAGAGAAAAGAACTAGTCAATGTAAAAAGACGACAAAAGCTTTCAAAGGAAATAAAAGCATGCATATATATAAGCATATATATATGCAGCAGTAGTACTAGTTGTAGCAGCAGTAGTTGTTGTAGGAGTGGTAGTAGTAGTAGTACTAGAAGAAGTAGTAGTTGTAGCAGTAGTATTAGTAGTAGCAGTAGTAACAGTACCAGTAGCAGTACAAGCGGCAGTACCAGTACCCATAGTAGCAGTAGTAGTAGCAGCAGTAGTAGCAGCAGTACTGTCTCACCAGTGTCTGCACCATGTGGGGCCTCTGCAGCCTGAGGCTCTTGACCGTCTGAAACACATCCAGGATCCCCTCGGCCTTCACCCGCTCCAGAACTGTGCTGAGGGCGCAAAATGTCCCTGTTCTACCAGCTCCAGCACTAGAACATATCAGAGAACAGCACAATATCAGAACATTAAAGCATCACAGAGCAGAGAGGAGAGATCAGGGAGCCCCAAAACAGAGAGGAGAACATAAAACATCACAATATCAGACCATCAGAGAGCAGAAGAAAACACAACTGACAAACATGTTCCTCCCACTGGTTAGCCAAAGTACTGCAGCCCTATTTCTATAGCTTCGTTTCCACAGGGCCGTTACAGGGCGGTACGGTGCGGACCCAGAGCAAATGTAATGCTTTTTATGTTGACGGAGTGGTGTGCATCGATCAACAAGAAACAGCTGGCTAGGTCAGTTTTGCAAAGCATATCATCTCAACAGATAAGTTGCTGGAAATAAGTTGATATATCACAAGATCAAGTCAGCGAGAAACTATTACTCTCTGTTTATAACTGTTCTTTGCCATCTTAATGCAGTATGGAGACACAGGCAGCTGTTTACTCTAACTGTGCCACAGTAGTACTATATAGCACTAGTACCTGCAGTTATTCCCAGACTGATGCTGCTACCGCTTCTGCACTGATTATAGTCATAGTCATGTTCGTATTCGTAGTAGTTAATAGTAGTAGTAGTAGTAATAGTACCTGCAGTGTACAGTAATGGGGTGATTCCCAGACTGCTGCTGCTGCTTCTGCACTGCGGCAATGATGTTGATCATTCCTTTTCCGTCTGTGGGAATCCCGATCTCGGGCCAGCCATGGAAATGGAACTGCCGCACTGCACGAGCCTTGTTCTCCTGAAACATGAGAGATCAGAGGCCACAAGAGGTCAGAGGTCATGTCCAGGAGCATTTACATCTAAGAATTGCATCTGAGAGAGACTGAAATGTGAATCTAATGTTGGAACTATTCAAAGAATCCCATGTATTTCAGATCATTTTTGTAGAGGTCTAAACTACAAGGTTAGCAGCTTTTACAGCTTTTAAAGGAAGACACCATGGAGACACAGGAAGGGCCATGTCACACTCAGAGGGCATCTGACACACAGGGAGGGCATCTGACACACATTTAGATGTGGAGGACACTTCTGTGTTTACAAAGGGATGACTTTGTGTGTTGGTACACATGCTAATTTTAGAGCCTAATAAATATTTAAATAACGGCACTAACTGAATTTATTTATTGAGTCGTCTTTACAACAAATGTGATTTTGTGGTTATGTAACATTGAATGTTTTAATAAAAGTCAGCATTAGCATTAACACACAAAGATGTACCTTTGTGAACACAGAAGTGTCCTCGTAATGTTTTCTCATTTGTAAAGTGTTTAAGATGTTATCACTGACATCCACCAACAGCTCCATGTCTACTATCTGACCCTAAACCCTAAATGTCTAACCCCCTAACTCCTACCCCCTGCAGCTCTCTGTCCACTGTCTGATCAGTATTTATTGATTTAGGTTGACTCTGTATGAACCTCAGAGTTTTCATTAGAGCAGAAATGGCTTTGCCTACCCTTCCTCTGACCCAGGCTGCCCTTGTGCACGGACACTGTTGACGGGCATTCATTTTGCACTCCTAGCAAAGATATTGCAGTACTTGTGGTGTATTTTCAAGTGTTTTGTAGTCTTTACTTTACTCTGGTGTAGTTTCTGCTTACTGACCCTAGTAGCTTGTTTGTGATGAAGATCCCTGTGTATGGACAGCCCAGTGTTTGGATTATTTTAACAATACTATAGCAGTATTTTGTAGTATCTGAACAGTACTCGTGTATGTGTGACGAGCAGGTCTCTGACGGTGTAACTCTCGCTCTCCTCTTCTCTCTTCAGCTCGATGGAGATGTCTCCATGCACCACAGTGCCATCACTGGGCCAGTACTGAGCACATTTCTCCTGTAACAGACAGAGGGGACAGAAGAGTGAGAGGACACAGAGACACAGGGACATGGGAAAGAAAGACACACAGAAGAGCTCTGCAGAGGACACTGGGACATAGAGGTTTTTAATGGAGAGGTCAATCCTCCACCAGGACAAACATGTGGAGTGGAGCAGAATTTCACCTATTATTTTGTGGTAAAGCTATGTTATGTAACTTTCTGGAGGTGGAAACATTTGCACATTTCTATGGAAATGGAGAATTAAACCACACTACCATAGACTGTATATATAAATGGAAAATAGCTGCTGCATTCCCAACAGGAAGTGAAGATGATATGATACTATGACACTGCGGTCCAAATTCTAAATATGGAACTGGGCTCCAAATTGGCCCCTATAACTGCCAGCTTCGATGAGCTTAATTTGGAGCCGAACGCCGTGAGTGACGTCACGTTCACTTAGTCGACAACTTCTATACATGCCATGCATACTGCGGAACATTAGAGATACATTTTATGCCATATTGGTTATATTATTATAGCCAAAAGAACAACATTTCCATAAAAAAAAGCAGGAGGAGGCCCTCCTTCAGACCAAATAAGAGTCATCTCCACAAAAAAGGTACGTCTGTCCCCCGTTCCTCGCATGCCCCCCTCCCTCACCCTGTCCTCCAACTGTCCCCGCTCCCTCACCCTCACTCTGTCACTCCTCCCTCACCTGTCCTCTCTCTTCAAGCTCCGTCAGCATCACGATGGAGCAGCTCCTCCACTCCCAGATCATCCTCCAAAAGTCCTCGATGGTGTGCAGCAGTGGGCCCTGAGACGCCACGTACGAGTCCTTCTGTCTGTAACCCTGAAACACATACACAAAACCACTAGTGAGAGGGCTAATACACAACCACACACACCACGTATGAGTCCTTCTGTCTGTGACACCGAAAACAGAACCATAAGAGTGTGAATGTGTCCTGTGTCTCCAGCCTTCAGTAGCTCTGGGTTAAAACCTGGATTATTGTACTATTATTTTAATAACTCACATCGATGAAGGAGGCGTTGACGTAGTCCGTGTTCTTCCTCTCCTCTTTTCACTGGAATGATCACGCGGTTAAACTCATCTGAAGGAGAGAAGGAGAGAGAGGGCGAGAGGAAGGAAAGAGAAGGGAGAGAGGAGAGGGAGAGAAGGAAAGGAAAGGAGAGGAGAGAGAGGGAAAGAGAGGGAGGGACAGAGAGACAAAGAAGAAGAGAGGTAGAGAGATGGAGGTGGAGAGAGAAGGGGAGAGAGAAAAGGAAAGAGGAAGAGAAGAATGAGGAGAGAGGGATGGAGAGATACAGAGAGGGGGTGGAGAGAAGGAGAGATACAGACAGAGGGAGACAAAGAGAGACAGATAGAGGGGTGAATGAGAGAAAAAGAGAGGGGAGAGAGGGGGATAGAGAGAGTATTTTCAGATCAATATGATGGTTTACACAGTTCTTTGTAGAGTGGGTTTTCATTTTTAAAGAAATTGTACTGTATTTTTCTATCAGCATACTTTTACTCCTACTCCTCCTTGCTCACTGTTGTGTGTGTGTCTGTATGTGTGTGTGTCTGTACAGACACACACACTGTGTGTGTGTGTGTCTGTATGAATGAATGACTGTTGTATGAATGTAAGTGTAGTTTGTGTGTTCACAATCAGACTCACAGGGGATGATCTGCAGCACACGGTTCTTCTTCATGTTCGCTGGCAGGTTACCTGTCCTCATCTTATCGTTCTGGATCTTTATCGACGTCAACTTCTACAGAGACAAAGAGGGTTAGAGAGAGGGCATCTGACACAGAGGAAGACAGGAGGGAGGGCATCTGACACACAGAGAGAGAGGAGGTATGGTATCTGACACATGGGAAGGGCATCTCACATACAGGGATACAGGAGGGAGGGCATCTGACACACAGTGAGGGGGGCCTGACCTTAAACTCCGCCTCCAGGCCGCTGCAGCCCGCCCCCGGGGCAGGTGCATACAACTTCGACAGGTGAGACTCAAGCGATGTCACTTCCAGCTCTGTGTCGCCATAGAGATAATGCTCCAACAGGGCCTGGAAGATGAAGACGTACTGCATCTGTGGAGAGAAGGAAGAGAGGGGCGGGGAAGGAAGAGGAGAGAAGAGGAAAGAGAGGGGGGAAAGAAGGAGTGAAAGCAGAGGGGGAAAAAAGGAGAAAGAAAGAGAGACAAGGAGGAGGAGGAGAAGAGGAGAGAGAGGAGGAGGAGCAAGAGGGAGGAGAGGAGGGGAAGAAGGAGTGAAAAAAGATTTTAGAAAAGCAACTTTATTCTGAACACCACCACTGAGTAACAGGCTAGAGTTCAGTCCCCGGTTCAGTCCCCGGTTCAGTCCCCGGTTCAGTCCCCGGTTCAGTCCCCGGTTCAGTCCCCGGTTCAGTCCCCGGTTCAGTACTCACATCGGTCTGGACCATCTGACACCTCTGGGCTCTTATCCTGGTCACGAAACCAAACACGTCAACCTTCCTCTCTGACATCATCATATCTAACATGGCGTCTATCACAATGAAGGTCCCAGTGCGGCCGACACCAGCGCTGCAACACACAAACATAAGAGAGAATTATACTCATGCTCTATGGAGATTTCTTTCAAAAGCAGTGAGTGTCACAAACGTCTGCTCCACAAATGTTAAAACTTGTTATTATTTGTTTGGGATTGGCTCCACAAACATGTCATATTAATCTTATGACTTAAAGGTCCTATATTGCACAAAATTAACTCTTGTGAGCTTAAGCTATAAACAGACATGGAGTTGTGTTTTGTTTTATTCACACATTTGAGTAATCCTTTATTATTAGTCTGTCTACATCAAAATGCTTTGCTCTTGTGATGTCATGTAGTAGTAGTTTTCAAGTTAGCAGCTACATGTTACCCTTTGTTCAGTAGAGATTAGCAATTCCAGGTCTAAAATTATCCAAATGATTTTACTGAAGGTGTATGAGTTTAAAAAACACAGTGGAGGCACGTCCTGTATTACCACTTGATGACATCACAAGGTGTGTCAGAAACAGAGTGTTTTCTGTGTGAGAGAAGAACTCAGCATAAATATGCAGGGTTTGTGTGTTAAACATGTGTGAATGAAACAAAACACAACTCCAGGTCTGTTTGTGATGAGGAAACAAGATTATAACAGATCAGAGAATAGCATAATATGGCCATTTTAAATTCTTTTCACTGACAACAATCACGTCTTTGGGGTTGAATTATGGCTCTTCTTTCTGAAGCTATTGTGAAAAAATCATTTGATTTTTGTGTATTTTAACTGACAGAGAAAATGTCTTTGTATCATGTGGATAGTCCCAGTAATTACAGAGATATTAACCATGAACCAGGTCGACCACATCTGCATCTGAAAGTTACACAGCAAATTACAGCTGAAAACTCCGCGGCTCTTTCATTCTTACACTGTGGCTCCATGTGTCTTGGGAAAATAAATTATAAGTATTTAATTGAATTGTATTTTATTTGTTAGTTCTTTTTTAAATTGTAGTTTAAATTGGAAGATTATTGCGATCTTGAAATATTAAAATAAAATGATATTTTATAATATAACAGGACACTTATTCAAAATAAGCGTCACACTCATGAGACTATGTTAAAAATAAACACCGCTCACACCCTCACAGACCACAGCTTACAGTCCTGTGTAAAGATACAGCCCTGATTTATAGACCCGGTGTGCAGAGTCTCTGTAGCACTTCATGGATTTCATAAGCAACACACTAGTTGTTTATGCAAAGCGTAAAGGTAAAAAAACAAAACAATATACAATATATATCGGTATACAGTGTACAATTCAGATGTCAAAAAGTATTTTATATTCCATGTGGCCTTACATTTGTGTAATCTCTGAGTGGTCCATGGTCTTATACTTGTTCTGATACAGCTCAAGATCATTCTAGGATATTCAGGAAAGGTATATTGTTTTTAGTATTGATGCCTTCTCAAATTAGTACCAAGTCGTGGTTCAGTCCTGGTTCATTCCTGTATCGATTAGATTCTGAATTTGGATACTACTGACAGCCCTATACCTAACTGGAGGAGTACCTGCAGTGCACCACTATGGGTCCGGCGTAAGGGGGATTGCAGTTCTTGACCTTCTTGAGGAACTTTAGCATCCCAATTGGGGTGAAGGGGACCCCGAAGTCCGGCCATGATGTAAAGTGAAACTGAATGAGGAGACGCTGGGGTTTTTTACCTGAGACGTCGCCCACCTAAGACATGACATAAACAGTAAAAAACAACACTGTAAACAACAACAAAACACACAACAACAGAACACCTGAGGTCTTTTTCATACTCAGTGCAACCATCCCAGTGGCACTAGATTTAGTTGTGTTTACCTGACTTTTCGGTCAGTCTCGTTCACATACACTGCGCATCATTCACCCCAAACACGCACCATGAGCCACGTCCATCAGCTGATTAAAAAACGTATTCCTATGACAGTGTGCTTCAAGAGAACAGAGCTCTGTGAGTACATGCACACGCTTCCCCTCTTTTCTTTCACCTATGAAGACTGTACGCGCTGGTGGAGGAGAAGAAAAAGCTTTTGGAACAAAACACAAACCCAGACGCAGGCTCACCTGCGCAGACAGACCCAGGCTCACCTGCGCAGACAGACCCAGGCTCACCTGCGCAGACAGACCCAGGCTCACCTGCGCAGACAGACCCAGGCTCACCTGCGCAGACAGACCCAGGCTCACCTGCGCAGACAGACCCAGGCTCACCTGCACAGAGGCTGGAGGAGTCTGTGATTGACTGTGTCAAACAGCATCACACACATATATACGTGATCTGAGCACTTTTTTGTCTAGTTCCAAGAGCTTTTACTGTCCTAGCAGATTGTGTAGGTCGGCCTGAGATCAGCCGTGTTCACAACGCACTGGCCCCGCTCCAGAGTGTGAGTGTTAGCCACTCCAAGAGCTCCTGTTTGAAGCTCTTTTGGAACAGGCTTTTACTGCGGTCCCGAGTGCGACTCTCTTTTATGTCAACCTAACTAGTGGCAGCGTAAAAACGACTCCATCACAGATGACGAGGCAGAAACCATAGTACAGCTAATGCAGGTTAGTCTGTTTCCCTCTCACTCCATTCCACCTTGTGATGTCATGGTGGTGATGCCAAAGTGCTCCTCTGTGTTTTTACAGTACTTAACTTGTTTGATCATCTCAGAATTTAAATGATTTTCACTTAGACCTCAAGTTTAAGATGCAGCTACTGTTTTTAACCTCATTTACACCGCTTTATCCATTGTGTCGAGAAATCACTGTGGTACCTGTAGTACCGTGTCTTACTTGTAGTACATTCCGCAGTACTTTGTTGTATACAGAACTTGTATTGTGTAGTACAGTGTAGTGCAGTGTAGTATTGTGTACTACTGTGTAGTACCTGTTCTGCATACAGTGTAATACTGTGTAGAACTTGTGTACAGTGTAGTCCTGTGTAGTACCTGTTGTATACAGAACTTGCGTACTGTATAGTCCACTAACACAGTGGTGTCCTCCACAGAGACTCTGATGCTGCCATAGGTCCAACAGCCCTGGTCCGGCCAGTACTGAGCACACTTACACTGGAATACAAACAAATATATATGTATATGACTAACACTACTAATACTAATATAACCAGTACTGAGCACAATTAGACAGAAATAGAAACAACTGTATATGTATACTAGTAATAGGTAATGTGACGTTTTATACAAGTTTTATACATGAACGCACTTTATTTTTGTGTTACAGTCAGCTCCGTTTTCTAAGAGCATGTTATTGTACTCTTAACAGTTTTCACCATCTGGAGAGGGAAATAAAAGCAACAAAACGTCCCTGTGGTCCCGGTTCTTCTCCAGTGGTTTAGTTTCATGTTATTGATGACACTACAGTAGCACAACTACTATGACCACTACTGAGTACACCCCCGCTCATCTCTCTCACCTCTTTTCTCTTTCTCTCTCACCTCTTTTCCCTCTCTCTCACCTCTTTTCCCTCTCTCTCACCTCTTTTCTCTCTCTCTCACCTCTTTTCTCTCTCTCTCACCTCTTTTCTCTCTCTCTCACCTCTTTTCTCTCTTTCAGGTTGGTCACCATGACAATTGTTGCTGTGTTTTGTTCCCAGATCATTCTCCAGAAGTCGTTCACCGTCTCCTCCTTCGGCCCTGGCACAAAAATCACAGCGAATTTAGACAAACGCATGAAATAAACAAAATAAACACTAATATCAGTACTTTGTGTAATACTTTATATTTGAGATGTTTATACAAACTAATTCAATAATTTAAATACTTTTACTGAACCCAAGGGACAGTTATCAGCATCAGTACAATATTTTAAAAACCCAGTGGTTTCAAGGACAAACGCTTTTACCTTGAGCAGCAATGAACTTGTTCTTCTCCTGATAGCCCTGGGACACACAGGGATTATTATTCACATTATATTAATGCTAAATACATTTAGTGCAGTTTAATATGTTATTTTGAACACTTACGTTTATGAAGGAGGCGTTGATGAAGTCTGAGTCAGGTACTCCCTCCAGCAGAGACAGGTGCACTCTAGAGTGGTCATCTGACATGGGCAGACAGGGACAGACGGCAGAGGACAGGGACAGGACAGGGACAGACGGGAGAGCACAGGGACAGACGGCAGAGGACAGGGACAGGACAGGGACAGACGGGAGAGGACAGGGACAGACGGAAGAGGACAGGGACAGACGGAAGAGGACAGGGACAGACGGGAGAGGACAGGGACAGACAGGAGCAGACAAGATTAATACTTCATAATTTATTTGATTCATATGTACAAGTCCACAGTATATAAAGTACATGCAGTACATGCAGTACTGCAATACTCACAGGGGAGGATGTTCACATATCTGTTCTTCTCTTTGTTTTCTTCTTTTGACGCAGCATCACATGACGCCTGGATGGGACACACTGGGAGCGCCTGGAAAAGCCAAACAAAACAAATGATAAACATTTAAAAATACTGCAGAAATGTACAGTGCTGAAGGAACTGGATATAAATATACTGGTAGTATCTGTGTGCCCTGATCTGAATGGTCACTACCTAAACCCCAGCTTCTGTAGCTCAGTGAGAGAATCCTGGAGGTATTGAGCTTTCATATGAAGCCTGTACATGTGCTGAGAATGACAAAAACTTGTATGTGTCCTCTTCCTTTAAAATCCTCTCTGAAGTGCTTGTTACTTTGGCATAATTACTACATTAATTATTACATACATTTACATTATTTTATTATATTTAAATATAAACACACGTTAAACTCCTCCCTGAAGAGCTTGTTGTCGTCGGCCATGCGGCGGTTCATTTCCTCCTCCAGTTTGTCCACAGGAAGGGGCGGGTACTTCCTGTTTGTGCTAGGTGAACGAGCCAATAGTGGCACACTCTGTAGCTCTGGAAACATAAACAAAACCAAAAAATATATAAACTATACGACCATGCAAAAGCCCAAAGTGTCACATTGAAACGGATGGCCTGATTGGCCAAAACAGTGAAGATGGCGTCTGTGAGTTTGTCCACTTCTGCTGAGTAGGGTTGTCAAAAGTACTGAAAATTGGATATTAATAGATTCTAAAACTAATATCAAAACTAGATACTCATTATTATCAGTTATTGATACTAAAAATGTCCCATTGACAGGACAGAAATGAACCTTTTCTGAATATGTTTAGGATGAGCTTGAGCTGTATCAAAAAAGTATACCACAGAAGACCACACAGACTAGTATACGCCCATGCACCACTATGGAACGACCACATGGGATATAAAAGAAAGTACTACCATTTAATGTTGAAAATCACATTCTATTGTTTAAAGAAAGACAGTTATCAGTTATTACCATCATGGTTTTGGAATTGGTATTTAGTGTTGAGTCCATTCCTCAATATCCAATTTGAGTTTAAAATTTTTGGAAATTTTTATATCGTGAACGTAAGCTGACCATTATCTTAACACAGTCGGACATGTTTGGACTGACTCATGTTGTATTTGGGAATTGCCCAAAACAAACTCCAGCCTCTGATAATTAAACACTCCAGAGATAAGAAGCACTTGTCTCGGTGTTTGGTTTAAAATATATTTCTGATATTGTGATGAATTTATTTAAAGTGCATAGGACAGGTTAGACAACTGAGGTTTTGTCTGAATGTCTCCCCTAGCCCCTAACCCCTCCCTTATTTCATAGGCCTGCACTCTCTCAGCTCACTACATTTGGGTCACATCTGGGTGAAAAAAAATTATCACACAATTATTTATGGACTAATAATAACCATACCAAGTTTTTGTAAAGCTGGATCTCATCTAAATGAACACGATTATTCATATTTTTGTCTGAATTGTGGAAATTATAAAATTACGTTTTTACAGCTCGAGCTAAAGTATGCAGCTAACGCTAGCAACTTTACACAGCTAGAGTCTATTTAAGAGTGTTTTATTCATAATTAGAGGTCAACGGAGCAATAGACCAGCACTCCTCTCCACTTTCATTCAATGGCGTCAGTAATAGTACTATAGTAGTAGTACTTGTATAATAGTAATTGTATTTGTGCTGCTTTCATTCAGTGTTGTGTCCAATTAAAGACCTGTCGCTGCTGTATTCACAAATCTGATATTTAATAAAATGAATACATTTGGCTTTTTTATATGCTTTCTTCTAATAGACAAACCTCATGCTAGAAAAGTCCCACAGTGAATCTTTGAATAAATGAAACATGAACGTACCAGTGTCCTCTGAGCGTCCGTTGGCCTTTCTGAAAGAGTTTGAGTGACTTCCTGCCTGTTTGTACTTTTTAAACCTGGAGAAAAGACAAGTGTTAGGGCATCTGACACACGGAGAGGGCATCTGACACACAGGGAGGGCATCTGACACACGGAGAGGGCATCTGACACACAGCAAGGGAATCTGATAGACAGGAAGGGCATGTGGCAAACAGGAAGGGCATCTGACACAGGGGAAGGATGGGAGGGTATCAGACACACAGGGCTACAGGAGGATGGGAGGGCATCTGACACACCTGAGCATGTAGAGAATGATGATGATGAAGATGATGACAAGCAGAAAGGACAGAGCCACCATCACCGCGATGATCGGCATGTCCTCAGACGAGTCTTCATCTGTAATATCAAAATAACACTTAAAACGTATCCTCTGCACCCTCAGATCCTGTGCTCCTCTGACTCTCTCCTCTGCTCCTCAGACATTCTCTTCTGCTCCATCTGACCCTCTCCTCCTCCTCTCCTCCACTACTCCTCCACCTGTCCTCTTTCTCTGCCCCTCCTCCACCCCTTCTCTCCTCTGCTCCTACTCTCCTCTTCTGCTCATTGTGGAGTTTTTCTGTGCATTGGAACAGCTTGTTTGACCTTTGGAGCTTTGAGTTTCCAAAGAGCTGTTTCTTTATGTTAATATTTCATCGTCTGAACAAAAAATAACCAGAGACAGATAGAGGAGATGGGGGAGAGAAAGAGGGAACAGAGGGGGACAGTGGGGAAAGGGAAAGACAGAAGGAAGTGAAAAAGAAGGGAGGAGAGATAGAGGGGAGAAGTAGAGAGCGAGGGAGTGAAGGTACCTTGTGTCTCTGAGTTGTGTTGTGGTTTAGACAAAACAGCATGACAGCACTGACTGCACAGCTCACAATACTCTGCCCCACTCTGTCTCATCATCAGGTGGTCCTCCAAAAGTGCTCCTCTGGGTTCTTTAAGCCCACTCACCGTTACCATACGCATTTCATAGTTCTAAACAGCATTATGAACATGCAGTCCATAGTTCAGTCCTGGTTCAGTCTGAGGACATAACATTCTTGGCAGTCCAGGTCAAACTCGATAACTAAAGAAGAGCCAATTGTCTAAAACTTATGTCATTCTGAATAATCACGTTCTTTTGACAGATTTATTTTGGCAGAGAAATTATGGAAAACAGATCATAAACAAACCTGTCCCAAAAATCGAGATTCAGATACTAATCTGAGTGGGGGGTTGATACTAAAACTAGTATCGAAACTAGATACTCATTGTTCTCAGATATCAATGTTAAAAAAAGTCCCATTGACAGGACAGAAATTAACCTTTTCTGAATATCTTTAGAATGATCTTGAGCTGTATCAGAACAAGACACTAACCCATGGACCACTGTGGAACCTACCTGGACCATTGAGGGATTACACAGATATAAGGACACATGGCAATAGAAAGGAAACTACTACCATTTAAAATGTGAAAAAAAATCACATTTTATTGTCTAAAAAAGAGTTGTTGTTTTTTATTGTCATTGTGGTATCGGAATCAGTATGTATGTCTATTCCTTAGTATTGAAATCCAGTTTGAAATTTTACTATCATGACAACACTATATGATATTCTAATTTTTACAATCTCCAAAATGATAATCCAAAATTCCTAAAAGGTCCGATTGGACTGAAAATGATTTTGGTCGGATCATTTCAAACTGGTCAGCAAAGCATCTCTGAAGTGTCCTGCCTCCGATAGTCAGAGAACAAAATAAAAAACTAAAACTAAAAGCTTCAAAATTGTTTCTCTTTTAAAAATATAAACTATGAATTAATAACACAAGTGTGGACCCAGAACACGGGACTGAACCGGGACTGAACCAGAACTGAACCAGAACTGAACCAAGACTGAACCAAGACTGAACCAAGACTGAACCAAGACTGAACCAAGACTGAACCAGGGCCAAAACCAGGACTGAAGCAGGACTGAAGCAGGACTGAACCAAGACTGAAGCAGGACTGAACCAAGACTGAAGCAGGATTGAATCAAGGACTAAACCAGGACTAAATCGGTCTTACCTTGGGGAGTGGAGTGTGAGGTAAACTCTGGCCCTGCATCAGGTGTGGTTTCGGCCTCAAAGTACCCATCATCATCATCATCATCAACATCATTACCCAGGTCTGTAGTGGGGGCGTTAGAGGGGAATTGGGTGCTCCCTGTGACCTGGGGGGGCCCTGGGGTCCTCTGGTCTGGGCCGAGGGTGGCTGTTAGGGTGGGTGCTGCCGTGGGTGCTGATGTGGGTGTTGCTGTGAGCGCTGTTGTGGGAGCTGGAGAGGGAGGCACAGGAAGCACCCAGGCGGAGTCATTTTGGGTAGATGAGGGGGGGTCCTGAGGGGGAGCTGTGGTGGGTGTGGCTGAGGTGACAGTGGGCGTGATCGGAGTTGTGGGACTTGGAGGGGCAAGTGGAACATCTGTGATAGAGGGGGAGGGGTCAGGGGGGGCTGTGGGGGAGACCGAAGGACCTGAGAGAAAATAAATAAGAGTTTAAACTAATGCTCAGTGATCAGTTTGGGTCTTTTTAGTGCAGAAGTCTGGAGCTCATCATCTGTCAGTAAAAGACTCATTTGGAGTAGTGTTGTTCCGAGTTTTTTTTTTTTTTTTATTCAATTCTATACTGATATTTGACCTTAGTGTACTCACTGATATCAATACTGCATAGTGACAAGAAGTAGACTAAGGCTACTCAATTTTGTTACAGTACAAGAGCAAAAAATAACTAGTAAAGGTCTATCTCCAAAGAACATCTACAAGAATAAATGAGATTTTGAGTGTTAGAGTCAGATGTATAATGTGATGTCTTGATGATGAGTTGTGCTGATTTAAGCAATTTTACTTTATACTTATTCACTTTGTACTACAGGGTGTGGATAAAAACAGCAGTGAGGCCTGTAAAAAGACCTCATCCTGGCTAATTATGCAGAGTAAACAAGTCAGCGTTAGCATTGTTGTGGTGTCCAGTGCTGTTGTCGCGTTAGCCATTGTTGACGTATTTGTATATGTAAGTTTAGTGTCCAATCAAAAGGCTAAATAAAGGTACCAAAGAAGTAGCACAAATGTCTTTTCTTTCATTATTAATGCATTTTAAGTGTCTGTAGAAGCCTCCACAGTCTGCATTTAAACCTGCTGTGGGCGTTAGCAGTAGCATTAGCCACAGACGTCAACCGCTCTTAGCATCTACGGTCCTCATTCTGGACATACAAAGTGGTATCGGATTGGTGCTTTGGTGTGAGTACTCGCTGATTTAGATACCTGAAAAATGTGCAGTATTGGAGCTTTTGCAATACCAGTATCGGAACAACCTAGTTTGGAGCAGACACAAAGATTCGCAGAGGAAGAGATTATACCTATTTTTGGTTTGACAAAAGTCTGCCATGTTTATTTTCATAACAATAAGTTTGAAAGTGGCATTGTTAAAATCATCAGGAACAAAAGTCATTCTCATTATAGCCTACACAAACTAAAACTGGACTAAACCAGGGACTAAACCAGGACTAAACCAGGACTTTACCTAAGTCTGAAGCGGGTCTTGCGCCGCGGCCACCCAGCAACAGCAGCAGGAGGAGGGTACTCTCACCCATCCTGCCCTGGAACACAACACAGATGAACATGAGTGACACAACACAAGAATAAATGAACTGATGTATGAATGAATGATGTAACTGATGCTTTACAGCTGATGTCATCAACATTCCCTGGGAGCGTGAAGTTAACTGCAGGCACTGCTCTGTCTGAGGCTTGCTAGATTTTAACCTGAGTTTTATTTTATTAATCTGACCATGAAGAACTGATTTAGCTGAACTACAACAGATGAGCTGATTTGTGCTATAAACAAGTCACTCTTTTCATGAGTTTTCACAGTATCTAAAAACTTTTTTGGCAGAGTTTGCTACTGTGTGTATTGCACCCCCATGGTAACTGCTGAACTTTCCACCATACAGATGCATGTAGAAAGCCCCAAGAGTGAGGTCACTACAAAGTATCAATACACGAATGAAAACACAAATGAATGAATGGATGTACAGTTTGCTGACACAGATATTAGCATGACAGCGACATGAAAATGTGATTTGTGACAACATGACAAAACACATGAAAACATGACTAGATCAAGTGTATGAATGGACCCTGCAGATACAGAGAGCAAGTCAGATGACAGTGATATGTAAATGTGATGTGTGAGCGTTACCTGATGGAGGAGGAGTCTCACTCAGTCATTCGCTCGCACTGATCCTGAAACAAAACAGAAAAAAACACTGTCACTTTGAATCACACCGGCTCTGGACTAACCCAGATTAGTCCAGAACTAAAGCAAGATTAATCTGTGTCTAAACCAGAAAGAAACCTGTAAGAACCATTTTGAGAGCCTTTTGTACCAGCCACTGTGTGGCACTGTGCTTCTAGGTGTGCCCAGGAGTGCCTATTTAAGGGCTAATTACGGATGTCTCAGTGCTACTAGTGATGGTAAAACCGAAACCTCATGAAACATTGAACCACTTTGAGACAACTGCACTGAAAATGACACACTGCTTCCAATCATTTGACACAGTCAGAAGAGCGACATCTGCTGGATTTGTCCTGTGTAATGCATTTGTGTGGATGTGACGTAAAACTTTTGTGAACCTCGCTTTCCCCCTTCCTCTAACACCCATTCCCCTTTTCTGTGACTTTTATCTGAATGAATTTTATCACTTCCATTTTATTTTTATTCTCTTATAACTTATTCTCCTGTTTATTATTATAGTGTTTTACATTATTTTGTCTCAACTTGTGTTTAAATTAAGTTGCTTTTCCCCTCTTTGGCGCAACTCACGTTTTTAAATGTGCTATATACCAATAAAATGGCTACTTTCTAATAAAAAAAAATTACTTTTCAAACTGGTGTCTTTGTGTCCTATACTTATATGTATGTATTAGTTTTTACTCTGACTTGGCCAACTAAAGAGTTTGCACCTACAGAGGCATTTTAAACTGGAAAAATTGGAGAATAAAATGATGTGGTTAAGCAACTGGGATAGTGATTGTGCAACTGTAGTTTTTCTGAAATTGGAACATTTTTGGAAAAGGTGTCGGAGATGTGAGTGGGGAAATGTGAGATACGGTATTTATAAAGTTTTAGAGATTTTTCTCTTGAGCACAAATCAAACACTTGTCTTTATTCGGGCTTATTAAGTCAAAGTGCTCCTGTGCATATGACCGTGCTCTTTTTGGTGGCAATAGCTGGCCCTCCATATCTGTTCCCTACTGTCTCACTCACACTCTCTTTCTACCACTCAAACTCACTCTCAAGACTTACCTATATCACTGACCTAAAACTATGACTATGTGTATTACATAGGCCTAGGTGTATATTTGACCGTGAATCTGTGTATGTGTAATATAAACTTTCTCTTATTGAATAACTAGTATAGTGTTAGAAATGCTGTCAACAAAATCTCCTCCTCTCAAAACCTACAATTCTTAGGGGGGATTCAGACTCTTTTAAAGCTTCTGACACAATTATAAGCCACCTCCATCAAAATTCCCGCAAAGCAGCTTGAAACCGGAGCTCAACACGTATGTCTGACACTTCTGACGTAACGAGGCCTCGGTTTGACTGGTCACGTGATTTTTGGCGCGGTGAAGCGCGTATCAAAACAACGCTCTGCAACACTTCCGCTTCATAGGGTCGGTACAGTGTCGAGCTGAGAGGCTCAAGCGTGACATCTATATATCTATACATATAGTTTTTGTCCATGGCTGTGCTAGTGTAGAAAATGGTAATAAAAGGATTCTTCACTTCAACACATGAGTATTGGGCCCTTTAACCACGCGTTCTAACGGCTTTAAACTCTGTCAGTCTAGGAGCTGGTGCCACAAGGCTGCAGGCAAACAAAAGGAAAACAACCCAGGAAACAACCCCAGGAAACAACCCAGGAGTAAACCAGGAGTAAACCAGGAGTAAACCAGGAGTAAACCAGGAGTAAACCAGGAGTAAACCAGGACTAAACCAGGACTAAACCAGGACTAAACCAGGTCTAAACCAGGTCTAAACCAGGTCTAAACCAGGTCTAAACCAGGTCTAAACCAGGTCTAAACTGTTTTTATCTTTATCTTTATAAATTGTATTATTTAGTCAAGTGAAACATTTGTGCACATGTCTGATCCATGTTCTGACCCTCGTGGTGTAAAATGTGTTTATGAAAACTCAATCTCAATTCACTGTAACTACCACACTCATGGGATTAAGATGAAAAGTGCAGGGTAATATGTGACCTAATCTGATAATCTGAGCCAGGATTAGCGCAGGATTAATTTAGTCTGACTCTGTTAATGCTCCCATAGGCTGCCAAACTGGCGATTAAGAGCAATTAAAACCCTGTTCTAATGTAAAACCCATTAAAGGGCCCATATTACACTATTTTCTGATCCCTTATGCTCTTTCAAACTGAAACACTCTGTTCCACCTTGTGATGTCATCATGTGGTAATACAGGAACACTGTGTTTTTAAACTCCATACACCTTCACTAGAATCATTTGAGTAATGGAAGCCCTGGAACTGCCCATTTCTACTGAACTAAAGGTAAAAGGAGCTGTTAACTTGAAAGATACCGCTCCATGACATCACAAGGTGGAACAGAGCATTTTGAGCTTTGGAGATGGGATGATATACAGTAATATAGTTAATCACAATAAAAAAGACAGCAATTAATTGTTTGTGGCATTTTTTAATAATTGTGATAATCGCACACGATTATAATCGCCTTTACGACACCAGACTGCCTCATGTTTCCGGTTTCAATAAAATGTTTAGATGTTAGATCTGGTGTTTGTCCACAAGGGGGCCCTAACCTATAGCAATGAAACTTCTTCTGCTTCTGTGCCTATTCTGAATTATCACCTTGGTCACCGTCATGGCTCGTGGGCAGTGGATCTGGATCCCAATGACGGCGCACATTTATATCCTCCACTCAACAAGGGTGACGTCAGATGTGTGCAATTATTATGGATTTGAAAACAAGACCAACAAGATGAGCCACCATTCTGCAGAGCCTGCCCAAAAAAGATACAGCTCCAGCACCAGCAATTTACACGCACATTTACGAGACAACCATCCTGAACTGTTTGACAAACTTAAGCCGAAAATATCCATCATAAGTAACATACCACGTGAAATAAACTATTGAATGGAGTTTGTGTTAGTTTGGATTTGTATGAATCAGTATTTGTGTTGACTTTGCCATCGCTAGGTTATTGCTAGCTGAACAGCATTATGCACAGCTGATTGTACAGATTGCTAGCAGCGGTGCATGGTTTTACAACTATCATGAATTAATCCAAGTACCTATAACCCCAGGTCCATATATGTTGTCTAGGCCACAATACAATTTCTCTACTAGGTCCTGGGGTCCACATATGAGGGACATGCCTTGGTTTAATATTTATCATGATAATATCTTTAATCTTGATTATTTTGTTCACAATAATTGTGAGTCTAAATTTTTATATCGTCCCATCCCTAATGTAGACAGACTAATAATAAAGTGTTACTCAAACATGTGTGAATGAATAAAACACAACTCCAGGTTTGTTTTTGAGGAGGTAACATTATAACATGACTTCAGTAGTCTAACCTCTCATCTGCAAGTTAAAGGTCCTATATTACACAAAACTGACTATTGTGATCTTATTTCACAAAAATATATGTAACAAGAAACAAACATTAAATCTAGTTTTCCATGGGTTTGGTCAAGTTTATAGTGTTACTTCCTTCTTGGACACGGACAGCAGATGTGACACACATAGAGGTTTTTCCATAACTGTTACCCAACTGTTACCTTCGAGGTATTTTTCTGCAATACAAAAAAATAATTGAATAAATGCAAGACAGATACATAAAAAGATACTGTAGAACATTCCAGGCAAAGCAGTAGCATCTCCATGGAGACAGGATCTTCCACGAGAAAAGACAACCTTTAAAGCTACTGTAGATGAGACAACACTTTTGTAATTCACCAGAGTAATACTTGTTGTCCCTATGGATTAATCACAATCCAATCAAAATTTTGAGTGAACGCAACTAGCAAATCTAGCTACATGACAATCACAAAATTTGTCAGAAAAAAAAACATCTCAATTTCCCAAATGGTTTAGCCCTAATAGTCATGTGTGAAACGGAGGAACATCAGTAATCTGGGTTATGGTGTAATCAGGCTATTTCTTCATCTCGTATTAAGATTATGACATCTCTGTAGAATATTGTTTGTTCATAATTAAACCTATAATTGAGTCTAATCTCTAAAGCCAAACTGCTTCTGTCTGTTGTTTCTAAATGAGAACAAAGCCACACCCACAAAACACAGATTTTGACTATGATATAAGGCAGAACTGAAGAAGCGGCTTGGATGAGCAGCAAAACGTCTTCAATCTTACAACTTTTTTACAACAGTTGACAGATATTACTTGCAGACCTGGACGACAGAGGGATTACACAGACACAGATTATGACATTCACTCAGAGGCGTCTGTGCTTGAGATCTGGCCTAATTTAAAGAGACTTCTATGGGGTATTAACTGCTAACACATAACATTTAGACCACCATGTTGCTTTTTGTTTTGAAAATACTATATTTGCCCTAAACAACGTATTAACATGTTTTATAAGTTTCACTTTCATTTTTAATGCTCCAATTTCTTGCTCCATCTTCCTTCAGAGCACGATCACAATCAGCACGTATTCCGCTAATGAAACTACTGCACATCACATCAGGTTTGTCAAATTGCTGTGTACAGTTTTGTATCATGTTTTTGCATATTTATGGAGAATTGTGGTGTGAGAGCATGGGTGAAGTAGGCTTGTGGGCGGAGCCTTGTACAGGCTCGTACTGCTAACTGTAAGGAGGGTTCGAATAGGGCCCGGAAAAGATCGCTAAATTACTCAAACATGCATAGATGACATCTAAAACCTCTTCAAGCATGTTTTTGATGACGGAACGTTATAACATGGTAGAAAGTGCATCCTCGCATTAAGATATGTATAACTCCAGACCTGCAGCAAAAAAAAAAAAACACGAAAATAACTGTGGTCCAGAAATGGAACTAGATAAAAGACACAGGCTTCTCTTTTGAAAAAGTGAGTTATTTTTGTTTTACTTTGACAGACTGGGTCAAAAAAAAGTATTTATATCAGACTTACTGTGTGTGCCTGTGTGTCCTCTATAGTTATAATCTATGACACCCATGGATCATTGTTATAATTTGCACATTTTAAATCACAATATTCATCTAAAATGACTTAATAAAATAAACAAGTCTGCTGATTTCTACGTTAGAAAACTGCGGTGCCTAATGGGAGCTGACATCGCCGTAAACATTATCACAAAGGAAAATCACATTGTAGGATTTTTAATTAATTCATTGGTAAATTCCTCAGTAAAATAAGTATTTGGTCACCTACAAACAAGCAAGATTTCTGGCTCTCACAGACCTGTAACTTCTTCTTTAAGAGGCTCCTCTGTCCTCCACTTGTTACCTGTATTAATGGCACCTGTTTGAACTCGTTATAGTGTAAAAGACACCTGTCCACAACCTCAAACAGTCAGACTCCAAACTCCACTATGGTCAAGACCAAAGAGCTGTTAAAGGACACAAACAAAATTACAGACCTGCACAAGGCTGGGAAGACTGAATCTCTAGGTAAGCAGCTTGGTGTGAAGAAATCAACTGTGGGAGCAATAACTAGAAAATGGAAGACATACAAGACCAATGATAATCTCCCTCGATCTGGGGCTCCACGCAAGATCTCACCCCATGGGGTCAACATGACCACAAGAACGGTGAGCAAAAATCCCAGAACCACACGGGGGACCTAGTGAATGACCTACAGAGAGCTGGGACCAAAGTAACAAAGGCTACCATCGGTAACATACTACACCGCCGGGGACTCAAATCCTGCAGTGCCACACGTGTCCCCCTGCTTAAGCCAGTACATGTCCAGGCCCGTCTGAAGTTGCTACAGAGCATTTGGATGACCCAGAAGAGGATTGGGAGAATGTCACATGGTCAGATGAAGCCAAAATAGAACTTTTTGGTAAAAACTCATCTTGTCGTGTTTGGATGCAACTCAGCATTATTTCTCCTCCAAAGAACACTATACCCACTATGAAGCATGGGGGTGGAAACATCATGCTTTGGGTATGTTTTTCTGCAAAGGGACCAGGACGACTGATCCATGTAAAGGAAAGAATGAATGGGGCCAAGTATCTTGAGATTTTGAGTGAAAACCTCCTTCCATCAGCAAGGGCATTGAAGATGAAACCACCCGGGCAACGAAGGAGTGGCTTTGTAAGCAGCATTTCAAGGTCCTGGAGTGGCCTAGGCAGGCTCCAGATCTCAACCCCATAGAAACTCTTTGGAGGGAGTTGAAAGTCCAGTGACAGCCCCAAGATCTGCATGGAGGAATGGGCCAAACTACCAGCAACAGTGTGAGAAAAACTTGTGGAGACTTACAGAAAACTTTTGACCTCTGTTATTGCCAAAAACGGGTATATAACAAAGTATTGAGATGAACTTTTGTTATTGACCAAATACTTATTTTCCACCATAATTTGCAAATAAATTCTTTAAAATCAGACAATGTGATTTTCTGGATTTTCTCTTTTTCCTCATTATGTCTCTCATAGTTGAAGTGAACCTATGATGAAAATTACAGGCCTCTCTTATCTTTTTAAGTGAGAGAACTTGCACAATTGGTGGCAGACTAAATACTTTTTTTGCCCCACTGTAGACCTGTATCTGCTGCATACTGAAAAAGAACAGTTTGTATGAACTAAAAACAAAAACAGAATAGGTCTGCTAATAAAATACAATTTGTGTACATGTTTTATTTTGACGGGGTTATAGAGAGGGAGAGAAGAGGAGTGTTTGGGTCAAATATTATGTACATAACAGTGTCTACAAGTAGGCCTGTCACAATGACCAATTTTGATATGCGATATATTGATGAGGGAAAATTTATATGATAAACAATAATACTGGAACTAATTCACCAACACGATAACCCTAAAGCATGATGACCCCTAACAAAAACTTGTAAAAGTTTAATTTGAGTTGTTACATCTTGAAATCATTTTGAAAAAAATTTAAAATTGCAAATCTATAGTATTGATACTGAAATAGAACTGTAGGTAAACAGGACAGAAATCTTTCCTGAATATCTTAAGAATGATCTTGAGCTGCATCAGAACAAGTATAAGACACATAGACGAGTAAACACCCATGGACCACTATGGGACCTACTGGACACTGAGGGATTAAACAGATATAAGGCAAAATCTGACTTTTATTTGGCCTCGTCCTGCTCATTTCCATGTTTCAATGTTGTTAGTTTGGCTGTAAAATTCCAGAGTATGGCATAAAGCTCATCCCCATGGAGAATGTTCCGATGAATGGTTTCAACAACATTTTCATGGAAGCATGCAGGTGACGTGCCACCTCCAGAAAGTTACACACTGTAGCTTTAAAGAGAGATTATTACTTTGTGTTGAAAATGACATTCTATTACTGTCTCATAATTTCAACACTAGAATGTTCCATAATGTTTCACTATGAACAGAGTATTTAGATCTCCCACTTCCTGAGCAGCAGTGGACTGGGTTAAAAGGTCCTGTATTACACGAACCTGAGCTAAGGACATGTTATAATGTTGTTACCTCCTCAAAAACAGACCTGGAGTTATGTTTTGTTTCATTCACACATGTCTGTGTAACCCTTTTTTATTAATCTGTCTACATCTCCAAAACTCAAAATGCTCTGTTCCACCTTGTGATGTCACTAGTGGTAGCTTTCAAGTTTTCAGCTTCTTTTACCTTTAGTTCAGTAGAAATTGTCAATTCCAGAGCTGAAATGATCCAAATGATTCTAGTGAAGGTGTGTGGAGTTTAAAAACACACTGGAGCTTTTCCTGTATTAACACATGACAACATAAGGTGAAACAGAGTGTTTCAGTTTGAGAGAAGAAATGAATATGCAGGGTTTCTGTGTTTAATAGGGATGCATCAATACAATACAGGTATCGGATATCGGCACTGATATTGAAAATGTTGGTGGATCGGACATCGGCTTCCAAGATATCGGTCCAGTCAATATCCCATTTTGGTTTATAAACTGTTGTTTTAAGATGATTTACTCGCCCATGTTGGCCCAAAATGTCTCTTAATATTATTGCAGTTGTATTTTTACAAAGCTGTTCAGTAGTTATGAAACTATGTTGTTTGTGTTTAAAGGAAATAAATGCTGTTTTCATTTACCGGTATCGGCTCATATCAGGTATCGGGAGATAAAGAGAAAGTATCAACATTGGTATTGGAACAAAAAAGCTGGATGCATCTCTAGAGTTAAACATGTGTGAATGAAGCAAAACACAATTCCAGGTATGTTTTTGGCGAGACAATATTATAAGATCAGAAAATTGCGTAATATGGGCCCTTTAAACATTTGTACTAGAGCAGAGTGGTTGCCAGTTCAAAATATAAATCAAAATAAGTTAAGTCTGAAGGAGTTCTGACGCAGTGAAAAGTTGGGAGCTTATCTGTAAATGACCCCGCCTCCTCCGGACCCAAACACAGCTTAAACTCTCCGCTAAACGAGACCAACGAGAGGTTTGGTACCGGTCCAACGGGCCCCCTCCCACAGCGACCCACCCTCAAAATGTCCAAAAACATCCCCAGAACGGGGACTCTGAGCGGGGGAGTTCCATAGACTCACCCCGACCACCTCCACCGCGACAGAGCGCACAAGACAGTCCTCTAAACCAGGACTAAACCAGGACTAAACCAGGACCAAACCAGGACTAAACCAGGACTAAACCAGGACCAAACCAGGACCAAACCAGGACCAAACAAGAACCAAACCAGGACCAAACAAGGAACAACCCAAATCCAAACAAGACTGGGCGTAATTAAGTCTGAACCAGGACTAAAACAGAACTGGACAAGAACTAAACTTTGAGACTAGACCAGGACCATTGTAGACCTCAGATTGACCCAAACGCTGTACCGCCACCCCTGACCTCCACTCCCTCTTCCCCGGGACCCTCAGCCTTCTCCCCGGGATAGCGTCACGTCCCGGGCCTCCTGTCCTCCAGAGCCCCGGTGTGTCTGTGCAAAACCCCCGCAGCCCGAGCGCGATTCCGGGGCTCCAAGAAGAGCCTATTCCCTGATCCCGCGGAGCATTGCGCACGGGTCCGGTCCCGTGTCCAGAGTCACGTCATGTTCGAACCGTGCGCGTGCGTGCGCGTGTGCGCGTGGGGGACAAACGCAGGCTGTCCGTGCGCGCGCGTGACAGAGGAAACGCGCGTGCACGGCTGTAACAAGTGTGGCTCTGTCAGGCGCCACGAACCAACAACTCACCACAACTCCCGCGCAGCCAAACTTCAGGAGTGCGCGGCTCAGAGGCACAAAGGCAGCGGCAGGAGCGCCTCGGTGCGGCACGGTTCGGCCCCGCTCTGCCTCGGCTCCTCTCGGCTCCACACCCCAGGATCAGCGGAGGAGGGGGCCGCGGGTCGGAGCAGGGCGCACGGCTCTTGTGTTTGGATCCTCGGCTTGTATCCCGCGGAGACTCGGCTCCAGAGCGGCACGTCAGTAACCCATGCCCGTTGCGGTTCCTGCGGGAGTCCGGGGCTCGTCCTGTGGGGCTGCGGAGCTCGTCGTGCGGGGTAAATCCACGATGTGCGCGCTGTCTCGGGCGCAGTGCCTCTGTTAGGCCGCCATGTTGTGAGTGAGGAAGAATGGAGCACATTCCCGTCAGGCCTCGGCGCGTCCCCGGGATCTCCACAGCGCAGCGACCCCTAGCGCACATCATGTTGCAGTAGACAGTGTGGTGGAACAGTATTGGAAATCTCTAGTAAAAGTACAATTACATGACTAATAATGTACTCAGTTACAAGTACTGCTGCCTAAAGTGTACACATGAAAAATACACCTCAGAGGATGAGTTACCAGTTACTTTTAACGTAAGTTTAGAAGCATTTTAGAAACTTTTTAGATTAGACTTTTATAGAAACTTGAACAATCAAAACTGAATGTTGTCGTTTTAAAGCATGTTCATATTCTGCTGAGACAATCAACGCAGGAGATGCAGCAGGAGGGGCGGGTTATGTTATGTGGGTTTTCTGCTGTGGATTGGGAAAATAGAGAGTTGTACTGTACTCAGTAACTTCTATGATTTAAAATGTAACTATTTACAATGGCATGGCTAGAATTATACTCAAGAACAAGTAAAAGTACAGTTCTCAGAATACACACGTCTTCAGTACTTTGACACTTACCCAAAACTCTACTCAATCACAGTGAGTATTCCAAGTGTGTTCAGATCTAATAAAGCTTCAAATGTATTTTGATAAAGATTTATGCTGAATTTTGTTCAACAGAAACAATCTCTCAATCTCTCTCTCTTTTTGTTTTTCTGTGTATTTTTAGCAATCAAAACACCTGTAATTGAACATAAGCAAGCTAAATCAGTTTAATGCCATACTGTGGAACATTCCAGGCAAAAAGACGGTCAAACGGGCTTTAAAGGAGCACTGTGTAACAACTGCAACTTTGTCTGGAATGTTCCACAGTGTGACATTCCTTGAGTAAAAGTACTGTTACCCTGTACTATATATTACTCCAGTAAGAAAACTGTTAATTCAAGTAGAAGTAAAAGTATGCAGCTAAAAAGTACTCTTAATAGTACATTTACTTTAAAAGTGCCTCTCACTCATCCTACAGTTATTGGGAACACAGGACAAACAGATTATACAGATTATAGATTTACCTTTGGTCAAACGAAACACTTTTACAGTGAACTTTTATTTTATTCTGGTATTTTTATATTCAGCTCTAATGTAGAACATGTTTAAATATTCAAGTCTTTGTCAAGTTCAACAGAAAAAGCGTTTTAAACACAGACAGGTGAGAGTTTATAAAGAGTGAGGACAGATACGCAAACAGAGAGAGGGATGAAAAGAGGAGAGAGGGGGGAAGAGGGGGGAGCAACAGAGATTAAAGAGGGCAGAGTGGGATGAGCAGAGAAGAGAGGAGTGAGGGCAAGGAGAGAGAAAGGGGGGTGTAAAAGTGGTGAAAGAAGAGCAGAGAAAGAGAAAGGAGGAGGAGTGGAAAGGAAGCAAAGGGAAGCAGAGGAGAGAGAAAAGAGGAGGAGATAGAAGAGAGCTGAGAGGAGAGAGATGAGGTGATACAGCTGAGAATTTATAAAGAGTGAGGAGAGGCCGGTACACAAACAGAAGGATGGAAAGAGGAGAGAGGTAGGAGAAAGAGAGAAAAGAGATGAGAGAAGGAGGAGAAATCGAAGCAGAGGAGAAAGAAGATAGAAAAGCAGAGGATAGAGGGTAAGAGTGAAGAGGAGGACAGGAAGGGAAATTAAAGCAAGGCGGAGAGGATGGACTGAAAAGGAAATGAGTGAGGAGAGAAGAGAAAGAGAGAAAGGATGAGAGAAAAAAGGAGCAAGGGGGAGTTGAGAGAGGGAGAGAAAGAGAAGAGAGGGAGAGAGATAGATGAGGAGAGAGAATGAGAGAATAGATGATAGAGGAAGGAAGAGAGAGAGGAGGAGGAGGGGGTGACAGGTGAGTGTGGGTGGACATGTGACAGTTCAGGTGTTTTTGTTATCAGGTGAGTCAGAGGTTTATGTCTATATATTTTTTGTGAAGAGGGGGTGAGGCTTGTAAATTAGAGGTTGGCGATGATGGCTCAGGTGAAGTCTGGACAGGTGAGAATATAGAAAGGTGAGAGTTCAAGTTCAGGTTTCCTTTATTTTTGTCTCATGGAGAAATTTGACTTGGAGCAGGGGTCAGTAGGGTGAACATACAGACATAGAGACAAAAAACAAAAAGTTCTGGACAATATACAATCACTCAGGCTTCACACATGTGCACAATCAGTCCATGTTGTTAATCAGTTTTATGGACTAGGGCACACATAAGTTCTTGTACCTATTATTCTGACATAAAGTAACCCTGTATCTCCTCTCAGACTGCAGGAACTCAGAGGGATCTCTGATAATCTTCAGAGACTGTCTCACAACTGTGTGTGGACAGGTGAAGGTAAATTTGTATGAGTTAGAGGTTCGCTTTGTGTATTTATGATGATAGAGAACTCAAGGGGGCGGGGCTTTCAGAGGTTTGCGCTCAGGGCTCTGGTGACGTCTGGACAGGTGACAGACAGGTGAGTGTGTGGACAGGTAATGGTCGGCTTATATGAGTCAGAGGTTCAGGTTTGTATATTTCTGATAGAGGAAAGCTCAAGGAGGCGGGGCTTGTTAGAGGCTGGTACTTGCAGCTCTGGTGAAGTCTGGATAGGTGAGAGTAGGACAGGTGAGTGGGTGGACAGGTGATAGTAGGTTTGTATGTTTGATGGGGGGGGGGGGCTCATTAGAGGTTGGCAATGACGGCTCTGGTGAAGTCATCAGTCGTGGCGTATCCTCCCAGGTCTGCGGTGCGCACCTGAAATCACAGGTAACAAAAAAGTAACACATGGTACAGTACAGATGACACACAGGTACGGGACGGGTAATACACAGATAACACACGTACAGTACAGGCAACACAAAGGTAAAACACAGGTGACACACAGGTACAGTACAGGTAACACAAAGATAACACAGGTACAGTATAGGTAACATACAGGTACAGTACAGGTAACACAAAGGTAACACACAGGCACAGAACAGATAACACTGGTACAGTACAGGTAACACACAGGTAAAACATAGGTAATGCAGAAGTACAGTGCAGGTAACACAAAGGTAACACATAACCTACAGGGACAGTAGAGGTAACACGCGTACAGTACAGGTAATACAAAGATAACACGCAGGTACAGTACAGTACATAGATGTTATACCATGGCCATGCATTCTTTTGTATAACTGCACTGTAGTTCCAGCAACAGTTAATCACTCCTGTACATCACTAAGCTGTGAGCATCACCATAACAATGGTTAAACAAATGAACTACTATTAGGAGGGACCAGCTTCACCTAAAACAGAAATAACTAATGCCTTGAGCATCCATGGACAGACAAAAGATTCACATTTAAAAGTGAACTATGTTCAGTTTGTGGGGCCATGGTATAAGTGGAGGAAACAGCGAGGAGCAGAAGTTACACTATTTAAAACCAGTCCACTGCTCGTCGTGCTGTTCTAGACGCTGCATCAGTGTGTTAAAGCAGTGTAACGCATTGCTCCAAGTCGTTTAATCCTGACAGTGGTGGAAGTAAGAGCAGTAAAATATTGTACTTAAGTACAAATTTTACTTAAGTAGATTTTAAAGTGGATACTTTTACTTCACTACATTTGAGAGCAGGTATCTGTACTTTCTACTCCCGAACATTTTTGAATTGGACTGAGAAGTATTTTTTATTATTGTTTGAGATCTGCTAAAAAGGCTGAATGTTTATTTAGGCTGAATGTTTTTAGGTACATAGTTTGAGCAAACTAAAATGTAACAAATACACTATGTGCAGTGCAATTATTAGGCAAATAAGTATTTTGACCACATCATCCTTTTTATGCATGTTGTCGTACTCCAAGCTGTATAGGCTTGAAAGCCTACTACCAATTAAGTATATGCAAAGTAACTTCCCAAGAATTGAGGAAAATCAAGCGTGAAGCTGCCAAGATGCCATTTGCCACCAGTTCTGCCATATTTCAGAGCTCCAACGTTACTGGAGTGTCAAAAAGCACAAGGTGTGCAATACTCAGGGACATGGCCAAGGTAAGGAAGGCTGAAATACGACCACCACTGAACAAGAGACACAAGATAAAACGTCAAGACTGGGCCAAGAAATATCTCAAGACTGATTTTTCTAAGGTTTTATGGTCTGATGAAATGAGAGTGAGTCTTGATGGGCCAGATGGACGGGCTCGTGGCTGGATCAGTAAAGGGCAGAAAGCTCCACTCCGATTCAGACGCCAGCAAGGTGGAGGAGGGGTACTGGTATGGGCCGGTATCATCAAAGATGAGCTTGTGGGACCTTTTCGGGTTGAGGATGGAGTCAAACTCAACTCCCAGTCCTACTGCCAGTTTCTGGAAGACGCCTTCTTCAAGCAGTGGTACAAGAACAAGTCGCCATCTTTCAAGAAAAACATCAGCAGGACAATGCTCCATCACATGCCTCCAAATACTCCACAGTGTGGCTGGCCAGTAAAGGTCTAAAGATCAAAAAATAATGACATGGCCCCCTTGTTCACCTGATCTGAACCCCATAGAGAACTTGTGGTCCCTCATGAAACGTAAGATCTACAAGGAGGGAAAACAGTACACCTCTCTGAACAGTGCCTGGGGGGCTGTGGTTGCTGCTGCATGCAATGTTGATGGTGAACAGGTCAAGAAGCTGACAGAATCCACGGATGAAGGCTTTTTAGTGTCCTTGTAAAGAAAGGTGGCTATATTGGTCACTGATTTGTTTTTGTTTTGTTTCTGAATGTCAGAAATGTTTATTTGTAAATTTTGAGTTGTTATATTGGTTTGCCTGGCAAAAATAATAAGTGAGATGGGTATATATTTGTTTATTAATTTGCCTAATAATTCTGCACAGCAATAGTTACCTGCACACACAGATATCCTCCTAAGATAGCCAAAACTAAAAAAGCCCCACTCCAACTTCCAAAAATATTCAGCTTCGATATTTGTGAGTCTTTTGGGTTGATTGATAATATAGTGGTTGTTCAATAATAAAACTAATCCTCAAAAATACAACTTGCCTAATAATTCTGCACACACTGTAAATACAATTCAGTTGTTTCTCGATTCTTTCTGTTGAACAAAATTCAGCACAAATTTCAAAATCACTACATTTGAAGCTTTATTAGAGCTGAACAAAATACTTTGTACATCTTTGAACAAAGTTTCAAGTTTCAAAGATTTTTTCATGTGATACTTTGACTTGTTTTTTTTTTTTGCTCCTGTATCTTTTACTCAAGTAACTAAATTGACAATACAGGTAAATGTACTCATGTTTGGTTTGCATGCTTGTTGGGACATTCCATTGACTTCCATTCATTTCTTGGAGACTGAACCTTAATCTAAATCCTAACATTAACCTCAACCCTAAACCTAAGCTAAACCTATTTGAACCCAGATCTTAACTTTAAACCATGTTCTAATGATTGTTAGTTTCCAGAATCTAATGTCTGATTATGTCAGACTCTGATGGGGGCGGGGACAGTCCTATGGATTACTTTGTACCTTATTATGAAGTATCTAAAAAAGGTAAATTCACAAATGTTGAACCTGATCATTCCTATTAGTGACTAGATCCGAGAACTCCCTATATTGAAACAAGTCTTGAGCAAGATTCATTTGAGCTGCTCCAATCTGTATTAAATATTGGCCGATAGAGTGTTGTCTGAAGTCCAGCTCTACCGCAGCACAAAAGCAGAGGACACTTAACACAGCATGTTTAGATAATCCATTCAAAATCATCACACAATAGCATTAGTTCACACAGATTTTTAATATCAGAAGTCATTACCCCATCAAATACAAAGTTATGTATAAATATGTGAATGAGATGAACCAAAGTATCTGTGTTTTTCAACAGCATCACTTTGTTACAGGAATATTTAAGTCACAAAAGTGCAACAAAAGCAATTCATATTCAGTTAGGAAGTGTGATTTATTTCAAACATTGTCAAAGTGAATAGTTTTAGTCCAAAATTATTTCTGGCTGAGTTGGTTAAAGGCACATCACACGTCTGTATCATGACGCAGAGCGTTATGGGAGGTTTTATTAAAACAGGAATATTTGTGAATGGAACCAATATCAAAAGACAAAACACCAAATGGCTTAAACAAACAGAATGAAGTGAAATTATGAATGAGGGCTGCACAATATATCGCAAAAGTATCTATATCACAATACAATATTCGGCATCACAACATCAGTATATCGTAATAGAACCAAGGCTCTACATCTGACAAAAATGCATTTAAAAAAAAAAAAGAGAGGACATTTTACTTCTATGGAGTATTAACTGCTAACACATACCATATTTAGATCATATCGTTTCCTTTTATTGTTTTGAAAATGTGATATTTGCCCAAAACAACGTATTAACGTGTGAAATAAATTTCAGTTTAATTTTTGACACCAAGTCTCCTCTCCTTTTGGTCTTTGTGCTAAGTCACTTCCCCTTCAGAGCGCTATCACAGCACATTCAGCGTGCTTTCCACTAATGAAATTACTGCACATCAGGTTTATCAAGTTGCTGTGTACAGAATCATGTTTGTGTATATTTACGTAAAACTGCCAAGTGGGAGCATGGGTGCCTATGTGGCTTGTGAGAGGGGCATTGGACAGAAAGTTACAGGTAACTGTAAGGAGGGTTTGAATATTGCATTAACATCAGTATCACATTTCTTAACAGCCATATCAAATATATTGCGCAGCCCGAATATGAACTAATAAATATATATGAGGCATAAACATAAATAACATCGGGAGACAATGGGCACTCCCTCATTTGGATCCAAATAAAGTAAATGCATTTGAATTCTTAATATGTTCAGTATGTTCTGTCATGTCTACTGTAGACTATGTGGAAATACTGAGGAAGGCAGTCAGCACTTTCATATGCAGGATACATTTGAGTTATGATGTCTATGTGCATGAAACAAAACTGACTAAGTAGTGTAATCTTAGTACAATGTCAATCTACTATTTTGTACGTTTATAGAGTCAACTCATATTTTGTAGTAATCCTTTTTTTTTACTATACATTTTTTGGTTATTCTACTGACCACAAGGCTTTAAATTCCAGTGCATTCTGTTGTTGTGCCCTTAGGCAAGACACTTCACCCATCTTGCTTAGTATAAATGTGGTGTGTGTGTTGCTGGTGGTCAGATTAGCATGGTGCAGATTAGCAGCCTCACTTCTGCCAGTCTGTCTCAGGGCAGATGTGGCTACAATAGTGTCTCAACAATGCACTGTACGATATGTTTGAATGTCAAAAATATATTAAAAATCATACTTATTTTTATTTGAAATGTAGAGAAATATGAAGAATTGGACCTGCTGTAGCTAACAGAATCTCATACAAATAAGATGTGTCTGTAATGACTCAGAAATGTTCTTTGTCCCTTTTGTACCAGATGCCCACTCAGTACCTTTAGCTAAACTGTGCATGAGTCCATAACAAAGTAATTGTTTTAAAAGCACAAGTCTACAGATTCTATTGTTAATTTGTATTGAGAGTTATGAATGTATATCACAAACTTTGCCGAAATAAAGCAGTTTTGAATCAGATTGCTTTAAGAACCTCTGTGTGGAGTTAGTTTGTCTTTGTTTTATTAGTTTTGGGGTTTGTGTTTAACAGTTCGCATTAAAGCGCCAGTGCCTGATTTGAATGCATTCTTGTCTAGATTAAATGCTCTTTACATAACCCAGCCTATAGTAAAAGCTGAAGCTACTAACAGAGTCTCCTTTTTCATCCAGTCAGGCACACTGTTGCTAAGAATCATGGGAAACCAATTGCCAGACACTTGATTATCAGTCATGGGGCAATTTTCAACAGTCATTAAAGAGCAAATAGTAGCAGGGATGTGAGAACAATGAGGAAACAACTACTTGACACTCCCCCAGACAGTTGTTTCTGTGTCATAGTGTGATATCACAGTGGCAGAAAGAGCTAAGTGTGTGGGGCTAAAAGTTCAAATCAAAATATGCTACTCCCTTGTGTTTTAAATCTGGTACAGATTATAAAAGACAAGTGAAGTTAAAGGCACAACGTGGGCACCCTTCACAAAAAGGGCAATGACAGTCCCATTAGAGGTGTTTGGTGTGGAATTAAATCAGGTGTGGATCCAAATGAGAGGAGTACAAAGGTCACGCAGGGGTTACAGAGGGGTCACAGAGGGGTCAGGGGTCTTCAGTAGTTTGGGCGATGGCGAAGGTTCTCCACCACAGCAGTCACAAAGTCCCCTGTGGTCGAGTACCCCCCGAGATCCCGAGTTCGAACCTGGGATCAGGGACATCGGGTGAGAGAGGGGTAAGGAAAGGGGGGGAGGAGGAAGGATTGGAAGAGGGAGATTGACAGGAGAAAGAAATGAGAGAGTGGGAGGGAGGAAAAGAGGGAGATGGAGGAGGAGATAAGAACAGGGTGGAGGATAGGGAGGGTGAGGAGGCCAAGAAGAGAGTGGGAGAAGAGAGAGGAGAGGAGGGGGAAGAGGTATAAGGAGAGGAGGGAGAGACAGAAGGCCAAAAGGGAGGGAGGGGAGAGAGAGGAGAGGACAGGAGAAAAGAAGACCAGGCAAAAAGCAGTACAGGCAGGATTCAAACATTGCCCAAAACTCTTTAAAATGCATTCATATGGACATAGACCCGGAGGCCACTATATTACGTATAGCAAAGCGTCCCATATCAAAGCATTTTAAAACTTAAATGAACATGACAAAAATGTTATGGTGATGGTGCAAAACAGATGAGGGTTTTTTAATATTTAAAATGGAGGAGGGGTTAGATCCTACACAGGTTTTCGTGTACAGTTTGAGATACAGTTTGCAGTTTTAGTTGGGTTAGTTTTTGTGTGTTGAGAGACTGCAAGTGTGATACAAGTGAAGATGCATCAAGTCCATTTATGCAATTAGTCATTAGTTCTTTTTCTGTGCAAACCATAGACTGTATAAAGAAGTTTGGACAGTGTTCAGCCCCAAATTAAGCTCATCGAGGCTAGCAGTTATAGTGGCTACTCTGGAGGCCAGTTCCATATTTGGAATTCTGGCCACGAGTATCATAGCAACCAAAGAGCCAATTGGGAACGAGGTGATTGAAGGCTCCACTGGTTTGACAGGAAGCAGGGCGTAGCAACAACAATGAAACCTATCGCTAATGCTAGCGGGAGTGACCTTGGGAAAAGAAGGCGCCTGATTTGTCTGTTATTAATGTTCATATCTTGATTTAGGGACAAAATAGTGAAATAAAAACACCAGAATCATGGAGCGGGTTAATAAAAACATTTTAAGGTCAGAATGAGGAGCAGCATTTACAGAGAGAAGAGCCGATGGAGCCAGAAGCATGCCCATGCACACTTCCTGTTTGAAACATGGCGGCTAGGAGGTTAGCTATGTCCATTTATATATACAGTCTATGGTTCAAAGGCAAAGGTATTTTAGTCAGAAAGAAAATTAGATCATTAGTGCGAGCCATGCTGTCAGTAGAGTTCAGCTGTGCTCAGGTACAGACAGAAAATACCACATTTTAACAGAGCCTGTGTTCTCAACTGTTTAGTCCCTTGATTTAGTCCCCTAGCTGTGTGTAATGGTTTATCACACCAGTAAACTTTCTGATTGTACAGTTTCAGTACAATGTTTGTGAATAATGTCTGGGCTCAGCTGAGAAATCAGAGTTTAGTGTAAAACATGAGACTGACCTTTCCCTGTTTGATGACCCTCTTCACAGCGTCTGACACCATCTGAGAATGAAACTCCAGACTGAACCAGGAGAGGGGGATGAATGGCAGGAGAGGGGGAGAGGGAGAGAGGGGTAGGGGGTGTGGAAGATGAGGAGGAGAGTGGGGGAGATGGAAGGAAAGGTGGAGAAAGGGGATGGGGGGAGTGGAGGGGCCAAGTGAAAAGAGGAAAGGAGAATGACAGGGAAGAGAGGGAGAGGAGAAAAGTAAAAAGAGAGAGGAGGGGAAGGTGAGAAATGACAAGAAGAGGTAGAGAGGGATGACAAAAAGGGAAATAGAAATGAAAAAAGGGGAGCGGGGCGGCAACAGAGAGAAAGGGAGAGAAAAGGAGAGAGAGATAGACGGGTGGAGAATCGATGAGGAGAGGGGGAGGTAGAAGTGGAGAAAGGAGAAGGGAGACAGCACACGTCAGTAGAAGCCTCTGATGTCATCACAGCATAGATCTAAACACATCCTCTTTAATATCCACTTTAACAGCAGACTCACTTAAGATGGTGGAGCATGTTGGCGGCGCTGAGTAACATGGCGGTCGGGTTGGCGATGTTCCTCCCCATGGCCTGAGCGAAAGGATGACGTGCCCCCTACAGGACACAGCACACACTGCAGTCAGCGTCTGGTTAAAGACCTGTAACTGATTTCTCCATGTATCTGGTGTGGAATGTTTTATGTCTATACAGGGACATCCATCCATTTTTCCTGGACAATAAGTCGCACTTTTGTTCATAGTTTGGCTGGGGGTGTGACTTATATTTCAATAATTTCACAAGTCGAATCTGAGTATATCATTTCTTATCTTCATTATTGTCACACTGACAACTGAGCAAGGGCACTCCAGGCTTATTTACCAGTATGGCAGCCATGTACTTCTGAAGCGGTGCTTCATCTACTTTTGGAACAGGCAGAGTTGTTCAGAAGTGATACTGAGGACAACTCTGGATTTATTGATTTGGAGTGAGATCAAGAGTAAACTTAGCTTGGTTTTATGCTTCAGTTATCTGATTAACTGTTAATACCTTACGTTAACATACCAGACACGTATTCAGTTCACTGTCTATGCTTCATGTACATGTTTACGTATGTGTTAGATAACGGTTGATTATACATTATATGTTACAGTTCACTTGTTTGACCACTAGATGGTGCTGTTGTGTTTGTAATACCTGTAAGAAAATGCACTTGACTCTTTCTTTTATACATTTCATATTTAATTTCCCTTATTTATTTCCTCTTCATTTATAAGACTATAAAGGTGATACATTTTCATTTGGAACCAGAGGTAAAACTCTCAGTTTGGTCAAGGGGGGATAATAAATCAATGGAATTTAGAACTACCGTTTGAAGGGAGCTGTAACGATACTTACTCATAAATTCAATAACTATGTCACTATGATGAGGCTATTATTATACTACTATTTGCCAGCTGGAGCTCACATGGACACACTTAACAAAGACAGCGCTGCAGAGCGCATGTTTTTGCTTAAGATTTCACTCTGTGGTTTCCTGAGCGAAGGAGGATGATTATGGGGATTTATGTGGACTCATTTGCCTGCATCTTTACGCACATGCGCTCCACATGGATATTTATTACACCGCATTTACTTGGGAATTATGCTTTTACCAAGACCAAGAGGGAGTTTTTTGGCAGAGTTTGGTTCATGTTACTTGTTTGGTTTCAACTTTACATACAGACATGCTCAGCGAATATCTCAGACAGTAGAGTGCAGAGGAAGAGGTGCTGGAGGAACCATCATGGGATGTACCACCGGAACATAACTGAAGTGGCTGATATCAAAAAATCCTATCACTGCAAACAGTTTAAAATGAACTAGTAATGAACTAGTGTTTTTCACCTTTTTAAGACCATAAAAATCAGGTGTGCCTTTAATAAAGACGTGATGTATCAGATTTACTTACGGTCTCAAACACGGCGTACTCTGCGCTGTAGCTCTCCCCTGGTACCACGCCGGCCCCACCCACCAAACCCGCCGCCAGGTTATCGATGATGTTACCATAAAGGTTTGGCATCACAAGAACGTCAAACTGGTACGGGTTCTGCACAAGCTGTGGGCACGAGCACAGGCAATAGAGGCTAGAATGGTCAATGATGATAGAAAAGAAACTAAGACTAAAGAACGACTGAACCAAGGACAAAAGCAGGGACAAAACCAGGGATTAAACGAGGGACTGTCACTGACCTGCATGCAGCAGTTGTCGATGATGATATTTTCATATTTGATTCTGGGATACAGTTGTGCCACTTCAGCACAGCTCTGCAGGAACAGACCATCTCCCAGCTTCCTATGGGGCCAGAGGAGGAACATTATTATAATATAAACACAATACTGTAAACATGAGGTTTTCTACAGGGCCACAGGAGGAAATTATATTGACATTTACAAATCATAATAGTGAGAACATGAGTCTGCTTCCTACAGGGGTGACATGAAGTAGGGATGGGGATAAACATTTGTAAAGCTATAAAAATCTATCTAACATTTTAGCATGAAGAATGAACTCTGACCTGCTAAACTGTATTTCAGTACACACATGGAGACATTTTGTTCTCTGCAGAGGATATTATGGTAATTACCTAAATAACAGCACCATTTGTGATTTGTAATTCCAAATTGCTTTTATAATGATCAGCCTACAGCCTGAGACGCTCATATAAATATCATAAATAAATGCACAAATGTGTTTCTTGATAATACACGTGAGGTAGTAAAAGTATTGATGTACACATAAAAACTGCAGTATTGTGAGCGGTACACAATAGTACTGTAGTATTACCATTAGTAGTTAGTAGTAGTACAAGTACTTGATTGATATTGGCCTTATAGACATAAGTACTGCAGTACTGTGAGAGGGAGTACTACAGCAGTACAATTAGACATACATGATATTGGCCTTGTGCACAGCTGTGACTTTGCTGCGTCCTTTCTTTGTGGCGTAGTCAAAGGCAAACTTAGCGATTCTTCTAGACTTTTCTCTGGTGATGATCTTCAGACACTCGATCACTCCAGACACAGACTGAGCGAGGGAGAGGGGGAGAGAGAGGGAGACAAGAGCAATTATACTTTATACATTATACAGTTATTCATTTATTCAGCCACAGCTGACCAAGGCATGGCTGCCATAGTATGCAACAAGTGAGGAGAGTTAGAGTGCTGAAAGCTCATCGACTCCCCGGATATGTATGAAGGCTCTCATAGAACCACAGTTACATACACAACATAAATATCATTACTCATATTACAGTGTTATATTAGTATAGTAGTGGTAGTAGTAGTAGTACTACTATCAGTGGTATTAGTACCTCACGTTCCAGATGAGTATGTGTAGCAGTAGCAAGAGCAGTAGCATAATAAAAATCCTTGAAAAAGTTGCAGTTAATAATTCATTAGAAGTTTTTCAATCAGGGTTCAGAGCTCACTTGGCTTGGATGAGCAGCAAAACGTCTTCACTCCTACAACTTTTTGTCCAGTTGACACATTTAACTTTGGCTTTTAGTAAGAGAAGAGAGCACATCACCCCAGTGCTGGAGTCCAATTGACAGGTTTCTGTTGAATTTAGAATTTAATTTAAAGTTCTTCTCCTGACAAATAAAGCCATAAAGGGCAAGGCCCCATGGTATCTGTAAGATGCTATGGTACCATATCATCCAACCATTCTCAAAATGCTGGACTACTGGTGTTTCCTAGAGTGTCTAAAAGCACAGTAGGAAGACCTTTCACTTACCAAGCTCCTGCATTATGGAATCAGCTCCCGGCCTATATTAAAGAGGCCCCCCACAGTCTCTACATTTAAGACCAGGCTTAAAACGTTTCTCTTTGAATTAACTTATGGCCAGGCCAGTTAGAAGTTGAAATATAACTTGCAGTTTTAGTTAAGCTGCCTTAGGAGCAGCTTTGCTGGGGGAAGTATGGCAACCTGAGCACTATCCTGTTTCCTCCTTCTTTCCCTGTCAACAACATTCACTATTCCATTCACCTGGAGTTCGTTCATTGTTGTTCACATGTTGTTCCCTGTCCCACTCCCCTCTGGGGAGAGCAACTGTTTCAGATGCCTGGCCGCTGACTGCCCGGTAATGGCTGGACCCTAAATTCCTTTCTGTGCCCTTGTCCTGTTCCATGGGACGTGATCCTCCCTTCCCTCACCTGGCTGGATGACCCAATACCTGGCTGGCTTCACTGTTTATTTTCTAACTTTCTGTTGGTTAAATCAAGGATCTTGTTCAGGCCTAAGTAGCAACTGCTCTTGTGTGATTTTGGGCCTTACAAAAATACATTGAACTAACTGTATAGTAGTAGTAGTAGTAGTAGTAGTGGTAGCACCAGTAGTAGTATTAATACCTCATGTTCCAGTGAGCTGTACTCTCCCTCTGTCTGCTCTCTGATTATGACCAGATCCAGGTTGTTGTGTCGTGTGGAGTATCCGGGCAGACTGTTCACATGGACCACATTAGCAAACAGGTCCAACTTCCTCCTACAGTAATGAGGCATAAACACAAGAGATATCAGAATCAGATACATAACATTAGTCTAGAATATCTGTACCAGGAAGACATGTTGATTTTGATACAGACCTGAGCCTCATCTCGTAGGATGCCAGTTCCCCTTTAAACTCCATGGGCGTGTGGATCTTTCCTACGACACACAAATGATTCAGTTTCACCGAGAGGAAACCCACCCAGACACAGAAAGAACATGCAAACTCCACAGAGAAAGGCACAGGAGTCAAACCTGGAATCTTCTTGATGTGAGGCGAGAGTGCCCACTCAGTTCCATATTTGGAAATCTGAGCATGTCTGTCATACCAACCAAAGAGTCAAACAAGCAAGGCTGTTGAAGGCAAAGCCCCTTCACTCCCGCACTGCTGGTTTTGCAGGGGTCAGGTGCTTAGCAATGCTGTCAGTCAAACCTGTTGCTAATACTAGTGGCAGTGACCTCGGGAAAAGAAGGCATCTGATTGGTCTGTCTGTTTATATCTTGATTTAGGGACAAAAAAGCAAAGACCAAATTTAAAACCAAAATAACAAGCCTGACAGCAGCAGTTACAGAAAGAGGGGCCATGGTTTTTCAATAGACGGCCAACTAGAGAGTCAATGGAGTTAAATCACACCCAAGCTCAATTCCTGTGTTGAATACGGCAGATAGCAGGCTAGCCATGTCCATTTATATATACAGTCTATGAGTTAAGCATTTAACTTTAGCATGTAGCCCTGTTTCTCAGTACAGAAAGTACCTTTGATTGCCACTCTGTTGTTCTTCATGGAGGTGAGAACCTGGTCCATTTTCTCCTCTGACGCCATGTTCTGAACCTCACTGAGATGGAACTCCTCAAACTCCACTGGGATGTCCCCCGCCTACAAACAAACCCCAGATTATATAAAGAAGAAGGGATGGAAAATTGATGGCGGAAATGTAATACTTTTAAGTTAATATGATTGTGATGGTAAGGGATTTTAATTGTAAAGCACATTTGCATAAACGTTAGGGCTGCATGAGTTGGGGAAAAATATCTAATTGCAATTTTTGGGACAAGCACTGTGTGTTTTAATTTCAGATGAATTAACAAACTAATACAAGATTACACACTGAAATACACATTTATCTAAACTAGGGTTAGCTGTTTTTATGCAGAAAAACAGATTTAAACATTGCAGTAAAACTATAATTTATATTTATAAAATATTTTATCCCAACAACTTAAGTAGAAATTAGAAAATGATAAAACGTGTCATATGCACAAATATAATCAAACATAAAAAAACTTAAGTCCAGTCATTTACCTTGAAAACCTCTTTGACAGCGGTCATGAGCTCGGGTCCCACGCCGTCTCCAGGGACCATGGTCACTTTAAATACAGCATCAGCGCGAGCAGCCTCCACCCCTGAGAGAGAGCGTGAAGAGAGGACCTGCAAACGGGGGGCACTGCTCAGGGCCTGGAACAACACACAACAAATAGGTTAATACAGGACAGAGAGAGGACATGAGGAGAGACCCTACCACACCTGGAACAATAATTACTACCGGTATATCAACTTATTGGCAGTTCAGTGTGCACATTTTCTTTGCACTAATGGGAAAGGTTTTGATATTTTTGTAGTAGGATCAGATTTGAGCAGGGCTATTTGGGCTGAGCCATTTTGGAAAAATATCTAATTGTGATTTTTCTGACATTGTGACCATATAGATTTGTGAATTCTGTTTTAATAATGGGATTCTGTTCATAGTTCAGATTTAGCAGTTGATATGCACAATAATACCCCATGGAAACACAGGGAGGGCATCTGACACACACAAGGAAGCAGGGACATTTCTGAGCATGTTTGTACAGATCTAAACTACAGGGCTATACATTTTTATGCAGAATAAGACAAACATGTTCTGAAATGCATGGTATTCTTGGATTAATTTAAAGTTCAGATTTCATTTTTTTTTTATTCTACATGACACATTTATAAGGTGCACCACTGCATTTCTTTGTTTAGAACGGAGGTTGACATTCAGGAGCACCACACATTAAAACTAAAACAGGACCGCTTTAAGCCAATAGCCAGTCTCCCTATTTGACCGTTTCACTGTAAAAACAATGCCTGTGCCTTTAGTAAGTGAATATTAAAGATATAAATATGATGCAAAATTGACTCTTGTGAGTTTAAAACCATGTTATAATGTTGTTACCACTTCAAAAACAAACCTGGAGTTGTGTTTTGTTTCATTCACACGTTTAGTCTGTCTACATCTCCAAAGCTCAAAATGCTCTGTTCCACCTTGTGATTTCAGAGAAGAATTCTGCCTAAATATGCAGGATTTGTGTGTTAAACATGGGTGAATGTTTCAAAACACAACTCCAGGTCTGTTTGTGATGAGAGAACAACATTAAACAGAGATCTGAAAAGCTCTTTAAATGAAAAACTAGATTTGTTCTGGAGAATGTCTGGAGGTTTATTTTCGTCTGAGCTGACCTGAGCCAGAGACACGTACAGGTCAAGGAGACACCCACACCCACCCACACCCACACCCACCCACACCCACACCCACACATATATTATGACATGACCTAATTTAGAAATATAACGTGTAGCTTTGTGTGTTTAAAATAAAGTTGATCGGTGAAAAGGTGAAAATGAACACTATAACTACAGGTTAACGTAAGCCAGCATCACAAACACAGTTGTCACACCGTTTATTGATAAATACGGACTTTAAACTCAATCATATTTCACATTTCCGGGTCAAATGTAAAGTTTTGGCTGATTTAAACCGAAATGAGCTTTATTCCAGTCTCACCTTGAGCAGAGATCCAGCAACACCTCTCAACGCGGACGCCATCCTCAGACACGTGATCTGAAGACACAGACTGCTCATGCGCAGTGAGGCAGAGGAGCGTGCGCCCTGGAGAGCGCACTGAGCCCACTACAGCCATGGCTACAGCATAGACTGCCTCTGCTGGAGCTCCGGGGTAATGCACATCACACAGGGGTATAGCAGAACACTAGTCAGTTATGTGAAGAATCTAGTTTAAAGTTTTTTGTGTTGCAAATAAGCATTTTTATAGTGAGGCCTACTTAAAGTGCGTATGCAAAAAAAAAAAGGCCTACTTGGAATTGTGTTTTGTTTCATTCACACATATTTAACACACAGATCCTGCACATTTAGGCTTTGAGAGTTCTTCCCTCAAACTGAAAACACTTTTTCCCACCTTGTGATGTCATGTGGTAATACAGGAAATGTTTTTAAAGTCCATACACCTTCATAAGAATCATTTGGATACATTCAGTACCCCCCCCCCCCCCCCCCCCCCCCCCCCACTCTACCTCACCCCCTCACAGACCTTCTTTGTGACTCTAGGAATTCCCACTGGACTATTCCAGGATAACATCATGTTTCCTTTTAAAGCCAGGTTTACAGACAGGTACAGAACATGACTCACCCAGTATTTTGTACTGCTGTATAAAGTTCTATTTTTATTACCACTACTGCATTCATGATTCATATATTATTTTAAAGGGCTTCCTCTATGATAGAATTTGATGGAGGCTACATTAGGTCAACACTTCTATTCACATAATAAATACTACCTCTGTAATCATTGTGATCTTCCCTAGTCTTTTCAATGTTTGGCATTTTGGTGAAGGTTTTAATTTTACTTCCTGGTTGGACAAAAAACAGCAGCAATCACACAGTAAACAAAAGCCAAAACTTTAAACTCTAAATGATACAATAGTTCTGATTAGATGAATAAAAGTAAATGGCAACAGCTTTATTTAGTGAAATGAAGCTTTAAAGTGTCAGTGTGTTCCTTGATCCTAAACTGTGTCTGTGTTTAGGATGGAGTTTTCTGTGTTGATGACATAAGCAGAGGGACTCACAAATGCTTCCTATGTGCTTCCTATATGCTTCCTAAATGCTTCCTATGTTTTTGTACTTTTCTTCACAAATTGCCACTTAACTGATGTAAAACTCTGAAATAAATATTTAGCACAGGTATTACTCATCAAACCAAGTCAGAAATAGCCAACTATATGAATCTGGCACATGCACTTTAATCCGCAAAACCTATTATTATGATTTTGAATTCTCAGTTATTATAACTGTTTTAATTGTAAGTCATGTTTCATAGAGTTTAAAATGAGGAAATAACTTACTGAATACTTGCAGTAAAATATAGTTTGCAACACATTCTGATACATGATCCAGCCAGAGTACTGCATACTGAATACTTAGAATACGTTCAACCAGAGTTGCATTTAAATTATAGTGTAAAGACACAACCTAGGATTAAAAATAGCTTTATATTTGTTTCATCGTTTTTTGTTTTTTTTTTGTTTTTTTTCTGCATTTCCTATCACTAATTAGAGGGGGGGAAAAATCTCACCTGCCTTACATTATATTTATATATTATATTTTTCTCACTGATTCTGTGCAGTTTGAAATCGTGTGATCAAGTACTGCCATGTATTCCTTTGATTTTAGAATAATAACTGTATTCTGAACTTCACCAAATAAAAGAGTAACTGTACCAGAATACAGTTACTCAAATTTGTATTCAGAATAGACCACGTATTTTTGTAGCCTACATGTATTCAGTTGCTTTCCAACATTGTCGACATGTGATCCATAGCAATAATAAAAAAGGAAAAACTACTGTAGATACGATTACAATTAACACAGTAAAAGTGATATAAGTCTTCAGTCTAATACAACCTTGCGCTTTCTATGATACATGGCCTTTAATGTATCTCCTGCGTAGCCTAGAGTTTTTTTGTTTAGACAAAAGCCCACAGAGATAAACACGATTATAAACCAGAACAAATGCGTATCAGCCCTGCGATTGGCTCCAGGCGCATTAGAAAGAGCCCATTTCCTTTTAAAGTGATTGTTTTGCTAAATGACTGGTTCATTTTTTCAGAGGACCATTTAGTAACTTTCGCTCTGGGTTTGAAATGTCAAGAAAGACTCGGTTTACTAAAGAAAGGCTCGGCTTACTAAAGCTCTTCAAACAGTGTTGGAAATGTGTGAGCAATGCAATAGATTTCAGCTGAAGTTACTCAAATAAAAATGCAAAGGAAAAATATATTGGAAGGAGGAGAAAGAGTAGTGATAGTAGTAATAGAACTAGTAGAAATAGAAGTTATAGTAGTGGTAGTATTAGTTGGAGGAGAACTAGTTGGTTAGTTGTAGTAGTAAGGCTAGTTGTAGTAATAATAAAGGTATAGTTAGTGATAATAGGAATTAGGGTTGTCAAAAGTATTAAAAATCAACACTGAAAAAGTCTCTTTGACAGGACAGAAATGAACCTTTCCTGAATATCTTTAGATCTTGAGCTGCATCAGAACAAGTATAAGACACATAGACAAGTATACACCCATGGACCACTATGGAACCTACCTGGACACTGAGGATTACACAGATATAAGGCCACATGAGAATAGAAAAGAAAGTACTACCATTTAATATTAAAAATCACATTCTATTGTCTAAAGAAAGAGTGTTTTTATTATCATGGTACTGGAATCAGTATTGAGTATCAAACCTATTCCTGAGAAATTTTATTGTCATGACACCACTAGTAGGAGTTGGAGTTTTTGGATTTCTCCTGACTTCCATGTCAAGCAGTACATATTCGAAAACACAGCTCAAACATTCTGAAAACTATAATGCTATTTCCATTTTGTATATAGTGAATATTCTCTAACTGTACCTCTCAGTTATTAGGGTTGGTCCTCCTGAACTCCTCATCAATCACACACCGGAAACCAATGAAACAAAATGATAAATAAATAAAAGACCACTATTTCAGTCTTTAAAATGTTCATAAATAATTCCGGTTTTATATTCCTTTATTTTATCCTTGGCTTAATAGTCCACACCATAGATTGTATACTGTATATCTTTTTACACACACAGAAAACTACTCCTTAACTTTTCACCAATCATCATCAACATGAATATATTATTAAAACAGTAACAAATTTAAAGTGATCATATTTGTCTTGATATTTCAACAAAAGTCTGCATATTTTTTCTTTTGGATCTTCTTTTTGCCTGACAGTCCGTGCTCAGGGCGAACCTTCACATGAACACAATTAAAAACTGTATAAAACCGTAAAATAATAAAAGTTTTTATCATATTTTTCTTGTTTTTCCTTTAAAAATAAATCTTTGTGCCTAGCAGTCCACGCGGAGGGCTGAATCTTCAATCACAGTATAAACATTATTGCAAAATTATTAAAACAGTAAAACAATTATTTATTTATTAAGTTTATTTTGGTATTTCTCCCTTTGTCTGACAATTTGTGCTCATGGAAAATACTATTGTCCGCAAACAACTTCCAAAAAACATTTAAAAGAGTCAAATAATTAACGGTTTATCACATTTCTCTCATTTGTATTTGTATTTATTCAGTGTGTTTTATGTTTTATGTTGCACTTTATCACCAAAATAAGTTCCTAGTTTGTGAACTGTGTTCACAAACGATGGCAATAAAAGGATTCTGATTCTGATTCTGATTATTCCCATAAATGCAACTCTTTGTGCCTGACAGTCTGTGCTCAGGGTGTCACCTCCTCCTCCTCACGCTCCTTCCTCAGTGGCTGACGGCGGCGCGTGCTCCTGACTTTACCTTTTATGGGCACAGCCAGACCCAGCGCTGTCACGGGCTCTTCCGGGTTTGGAGCAGGTTGCAGCGGCTGTTTTTCTACGTTCACTCGTCCTTTTCTCAACAAACCAGGCTCCGACAGCGGGCTACACACCTGAGGAAACATGCCCTACGAGCTCAGTAAGTCCTCCCGACTCCCACGCCGCAGATCCGGCCACAGAATCTGGAAAACGCCGCAGGTTCTGGGCAGTTTCCGAGGAGCACCGCGTAGCTGCTGTTAGCTCGCCTCGCCCATTGAATCGCATTGTTATTGTGGATCCACGTAGAACGCGTTTATCAGACACGATTTTCCGGTTTTATCGCCTTTATTTCTCATCAGATTTTTAGTGTATTTGATTTGAAGTCCGTGTTTTTCGTGTTTAAAATGTCGGACGCTCCTCTCGTGCGTTCTGATCATTTTTGTCTAGTTGTGACTTGTCCAGACAGTGGCTCCAATGACACGGAGGAACTTAGCCCACACAAGTATAATAGATCTATGACTTAACTCCACTGGGCTCGCCTTTCTTCCTAATAAGGACAACATTAATTGTTCTTTTCTAAAGGCATATTTCAACTTGTTCCTGAATAAGTTCCCCTTTGTAATGACAAATGAATTATTACATTTTCTAACCTCAAAACAGCTGATCAGAGACGGACATATTTACAGACGACATTTTGAGGACTTTTCCCCAATTTTAAATTATGTAATAATTTGTAAAGTGTTATATATGGCATCGGCCCTAATTTTCATCATTCTGAAACCCAGTGATAACAGTTGGATTACTCGTTATTGAAATGAAATTACTCGTGCATATGGCAGTTTTTCATATTTGTTTATATCAGTCAAGAGGCAGTTTGAAGAAAAGTTTGGGGGAAAAAAAGTTGAACATTACAGGAAGTTGTCAAAAGTAAACCAAATTCCATCCAAAATGCAGGCACAATTTATGTGCAAGAAACATTTTTATGCTAAATTTTCATTTAACAAAATATGCATATTGTCAATAACTGTTGTGTAAATTAGATGAGTTCAAACCCTTGTTTACACTATGGTTGCTAGGTAACAGTTATGGAGAATGCAGAGGAGAGGGTCAGCTGGAGAGGAGAGGGTCAGCTGGAGCCGGGGAGAGGAGAGGGTCAGCTGGAGCCGGGGAGAGGAGAGGGTCAGCTGGAGCCGGGGAGAGGAGAGGGTCAGCTGGAGCCGGGGAGAGGAGAGGGTCAGCTGGAGCCGGGGAGAGGAGAGGGTCAGCTGGAGCCGGGGAGAGGAGAGGGTCAGCTGGAGCCGGGGAGAGGAGAGGGTCAGCTGGAGCCGGGGAGAGGAGAGGGTCAGCTGGAGCCGGGGAGAGGAGGACAAGGCAACAGTAGCTCAGTTGGTAGTGTCAGATCCATAGAAAGTGTTTCCAGCTCCTCAGATGAATGCTGTCATTGTGTTCTTGGGCAAGACACTTGACCCTCCTTACCCCCACTGTCTATGTACACTGGTGTATTAGGGTGTGTGAATGGGTGAGTGGTTTCATGATGTGGAGAGGAGCAGAGGAGACTATATATATTTTAAATGGTCTTGTGTTTGTTTTTTTTATTATTTCCAGAGCATGTCTTTGCCAGCCTCCCTCAGATGGAGAGGGGACAGTCGAAGGTGATCAGTGGAGACCCAAAAGGAAACAACTTCCTTTACACAAATGGCAAATGTGTCATCATCCGCAACATCGACGTGAGTACAAGAAATTTACTACTGCTATTACTACTTCTATTGCTACTACTACTGCTACTATTGCTCCTGCTTGTACTACTACTACTACTACTACTAATTATAATAATAATAATAATAATTATAATTATGTTATTACTACATATGCTACTAGGAGTAATGCTGCTGCTGCTGCTGCTACTACTACTACTATTGTTACTACTTCAGTACAATAGTTTAGCAATTTCTACCACACCATTACTACTGCTTGCTTGGTCATCATCAGTTCATCACAAAGATTCTCAGAACATTTGGAGATGGGGGTGTGGCTGGACAGAGATGGACCCTTATGTTAATTTTGAAGTTTGATTAATTACTTATATTTACTGTACTTTATTGTTACTACAAACACTAGTCAGACATTGTGAAGTTATTTATGACACAATTAATCCTGAAATGCACCTTTTTATACCACCTAAATATTGTTTTGTTAAACTAATCACTTGTATTGATCATGTCTGTTCAGGACCCGGTGATTGCAGACATCTACACTGAGCATGCGCATCCGGTGCAAGTGGCCAAGTACGCGCCCAGCGGCTTCTACATCGCATCAGGAGGTAACGGCACTGTTTATATCTGAGTATTACTGTCACACATCTTAACATGTGTGAGATATTACATCTCAAATACACCAGAATACACAAAGTTGCATGTGATTATCCAGTGTTTTCCTTGGGGGGGACCCACAGTCCCCCCTTATTTATGCAACCCTGTTTTATTAAAAACACCTATGTGTGTAATATAGAACTAATCCTCAACAGTCTTGGGGATCTGTGCTGTGAATTTTACTCCGTAAACACTATAAAAAATGAAATGTGCACATAAACCTCAATTACTCCTTGCCCCTGGCATCGCCGCGTTCCAAACAAAAAGTGAGCATGGACGCAAAGTGGTTCCTTCGAGTGCTGGATACAGTTTACTTTCTATTGAAAAGACGTGGCCCCCCTCTCTATAATTGGTGCTGTTAGACTTGTGGTCTTTTGGTCTTAAAGTGTTGGTTATTAGCTGCGCTACATGATCTTGGGGTTTTTATTTCATGTCCCTAAATCACGATATGAACATTAATAACGGACCAGTCAGGTGCCTTCTTTCCCCAAGGTTGCTCCTGCTAGTGTTGGCAACAGGCTGATTAACAGCCTCGCTGTTGAGCGCCTGCCTCCTGCAAAACCAGAGGTACCTTCAACAGCCTTGCTCCTGATTGGCTCTTTGGTTTCGTGCTTGGATTTCCATATATGGTCCCTGGTTGCTGATTAGCGGCTATAACTGCTAGCCTTGATGAGTTTCATTTCACTGGAGCCAAACTCTGCGGGTGGTGTCACACTCACTTAGTCCACTTCTTTATACAGTCTGTTGTCAGTGTGACTCTTTACTAGATGACAGCGGACCTTTGCCTCTGACCAGTTAGGCCGTGCTCTAAAATATGCGTTTATTAAAAAAAAAAAAAAATCTATTGGGTTTGTGTCCGGGGCCCAGTCTCCGGGGACACTGGGGCCCAGTCTAGTTCATGTTTTTGTGCTGTAATCAAGGTTTTATTGGCTTCTACAACATGAATTGCATTTAACTTCTCAAGTAAGTCCCAAATGTTGTGATTTTCCAGACACTTCGGGAAAAGTGAGGATCTGGGACACTACTCAGAAGGAGCATCTACTCAAGTATGAATACCAGCCTTTCTCCGGCAAGATTATGGACATTGCCTGGACCGAGGACAGTAAACGCATCGCAGTGGTGGGAGAAGGGAGAGAGAAGTGAGTATGACCCAGGGACACTGAACACATCTTGGGGTTAGTAATGTGGTTACTTTGGAACCTGTGAGACCATTGGCTAGACTAATTCTACATTTATCCAAACGATTACACACGATTTACATTTTACTACAGAGAGGGTTAATCAAGGTGAAACAATAGCTCTGAGTCTCTGAAGGTTTCTTTTTTCATAATTTAGGCTCGGTGATATGATATGGGGATGAGATCACAATTCACGATTTACTATTTCTGTTTAATGCAATTGTTCCCCCACCCACACCTCCTATTGGCTAACTTATGTAAGGCTCTGAGCAAGTAACGGGTGGATTTAACCAATCACAGTGAAGTGTGAACTTTTCAATGAAGGAGTCCAGGCCCTGGTCCAGGCCCTGGTTCAGGCCCTGTTGTAGACCCTGTTTTGCTCTGCAGGTTTGCCGCTGTGTTCCTGTGGGACTCTGGGTCTTCAGTAGGGGAGCTCACTGGACACTCTAAGCTTATAAACAGTGTGGATGTGAGGCAGAAAAGGCCATACAGAATCGTTACAGGAAGCGACGACACCACTGCTGAGTTCTTCGAAGGACCGCCCTTCAAGTTCAAGTTCACTCTTAAGGTAATGCCACAATGATACTACTACTTCTACTACCAGGGCTTTTAATACTACCTCTGTTTCTACATTCACTGATGTAATAGCTGATACTGCTCCAGATACAAAAGGCTCTGTTTCTAGTATGCAGCAGTAGCTCTACTAACTCTGGTTAAGTTCTCAAAAATGAATGTGTCCATTTGGAGACGGTAAAGGCCTCTTTTCTGTTAAATGTTCTCTAATCTGTTGTGGGCACATCTGTACAAGTGTGCCCTACAGTACCTCCTCCTCTCCAGAGTCTTACCCCGGTACAGACTGTAGTGCTCTGTTGTTCACGCACTCTGCAGAAGCGCTGCAGTTTGAGAGTAACATTTACCTGCTCCACTCTTTTATTCAGACACAGATGTATTGTTCTTGTGTCAGCTCTATAGTTATAATCTATGACACTTGTGGATCATTGTTATGTTTTGGACATTATAAGTTACAATATTCATCAAAAAGACTTGACAATGAAAAACGACAATTAAAGATTACTCCAACATGGATCAATCAAATTGAATAAATGTTGAGGGGAGATGACTAGAACATAGTTAAAAGCTCTAATAAGTCAGTTTTGCAGAATACAGAGATTTGTTTGTGTTTTTAGGACCACACTCAGTTTGTGAACTCTGTGCGCTTCTCTCCTGATGGAGCTCACTTTGCCACCGCTGGAGCTGACGGACAGGTCAGTACAGTTCTAAAAATGACATTTACATTCAACCTAAACTGAAAAATCTATACAATGTTGAAATTGTTTGAAATGATGAAATGTAAAATAAAGTAGAGCATGTCAAATGCTTAATTAAAATGTAGTATAAATATATATTGTGGATCATTTTACAGACTTGAAATGTGAATAGCAGGTGCTTTTTAAAATTTTGTCAAATAAAAACAAAATAACACTTGTACAAGTATCTAAAGAGGCAGCTCAGTCACAAGTACGTCTGTTTTATAATCTCACCTTTGACCTCTGGCCTGACTTTTCTGTGTTTCAGATCTTCCTCTATGATGGTCAGAAGGGGGAGCTGGTGCGCTCTCTAGGGGGAGACAAGGCGCACAATGGAGGAATCTATGCGGTAAAGAGCAAGACTAAAATGTCCCAAAACTCTCTATGCTTTTACTGAGTTTAACTAGTCCATCAAGGGAACTCGCTGGAAGAGTCTGCCTTTAGTGCATGTTTTGGGTTGATGGAGGAAACTCACACAGACACAGGACCTAAATGTGGTGATGGGTTGGTGCCATCTGATGCCTGGATTATTCAGAATTTGTGTTTTGGGCCATTAATGCTAATGGCTACAGTAAAAAATACAGGGGACTGGCTCTGGTGTTCCCAAATCCTGAGTCAAAGCAGGGACCTTTTTGCTATGAGGAGAGAGGCAGGATGCTTGTTCCAACTTCCTCAAATTGGCTTGGAAACTCCTAGCTCCTTAAGCCAAACCTGGATATGCATCACTGCCTGCCATGATAAGGACTGTCCAAATAGTGCACTGAGTTATTGCCTCAGACATTATGCACTACATCTATGTGAACAAACCCAACTTTATATAAAAATGAAAATAAAGCTTTTAGGGTCATGACAGCTTCATGCACTTTATTTGTAGACTATGTAATGACATAAGGGAAGCTCTGCGCACATTCTTTACATTTATATATTTTTTTAAAACTTGGTCACATGGCTAATTTGCATATGAAGCTGATGGAGCCTCCATGGCAGTCCTATGCTTAGCAGCAGACAGACCTAAGGACAGGGGTTGGTGGAATATTTGTTGGCACAGAGGACAGAGCAGAGCCTACAGTTGATGGTGAGTCTGGAGAATATTTATTCAAATCTTTGCATGATATTATTACATGCAGATGATGGAGATGATTCATGTTTAAACTTTTCAGAAATGATACAGTCTGTGGGCTTTATTAAGCAGCTTTTTCACTAATATGCAAACACTTAGGATTTCAACATGGCAGTGGACTTAAATAACCCAATTTAAATCGGAGTACTAGAGGAGAATGAGGAGCTTATAGTAGTTTGTTTTGTGGGTGTTGTAGTTTTTTATTAAACAGCTGTAGGATCCCATGACTTCTGTTGTTCCCGCTTCTGGACGGTCGGATTCTCCAAATGGCTGCAGCTCCTCCTCTCTGCAGAGGACACTTATAGCTGACCCTGTGACATAGCTCCAAAGGAAAAGGAGTTGGGGGGCTAGGACCAAGGAGCTATGATTGAAACCATTCAGAATGAGCCCTAGCTCAGGAATCCCAGCTCAGATTCACTTCTTAAACAAACCCAGCGCTGTAGTGTTCTGTCTGTGTGAATGTGTTGCTTTATGCAAATGTCACTCAAATCTCTCCCATTTGAATCCCTGACACAGGGAAAGCTGAAGAGATTGTTTAAAATCTGTTGCCTTGTTGGATGTGACACTACACAACAGTACACACTGTGCGATGCTGGACACAATCAATCAATCAATCAATCAAACAAACTTTATTTCTATAGCACCTTCCAACAACCAAAGCTGCCCAAAGTGCTGTACAACATTAAAAACACGATTAAAAACAATAAACATCATACAAATCAACAGAGCACGTTACACCATTAACACTTAGCCCTGTGACTCTTTATTTTAAAGGCCATTCTAAATAAGTTAAGTTTGGCTTTAAACAGAGGCAGGTCAGAGATGGAACGTAACTCTATGGGCAACGAGTTCCAGAGTTTTGGACGGGCCACTGCAAAAGAAAGATCACCCCACTGTTTGCACTGGGACCGGGGGACCTCCAGCAGATGTTGCCCAGCAGATCGTAGAGCTCTGCTGGGTTGGTGAGGGGTCAAAATGTCACATAGATAAGAAGGTGCAAGGCCATTGAGTGCATTAAAAACAAACATCACAATTTTAAAATGAATTCTGAACTGGACAGGGAGCCAGTGCAAAGAGTACAGGACAGGGGTGATGTGGTCATGTTTGCGACTATTAGTGAGCAGGAGAGCTGCAACATTTTGCACGAGCTGCAAGCGGTGAAGATCAGCTTGGTTAATCCCCACGTATAGAGCATTATAATAGTCTACACAGGGTGGTTGAGTGCTCCCTTAGAGATAGGGTAAGGAGCTCAGTCACACTGAAGAAGCTCAGAGTTGAGTCGCTGCTGCTCCTCTTGTGTCCAGAGAAGCCAGCTGGGGTGGCTTGGGTATCTGTTCAGGATGCCTCCTGGACGCCTCCCTAGGAAGGTGTTGCGGGCACGTCCCACCAGTAGGAGGCCTTGGAAGACCAGGATTGTCTCCTGGAAACGCTTTGGTGTGGGGTGTGTCTGGGGTGAGGGAAGTCTGAGTCCCTGCTTAGACTTCTACCCCCCGACCCAGCCTTGGATAAGTGGAAGAATGTGGGTAGATGGATATGTTAAGTCTAAAGGTATTATGATGGTCACTCTGGCTCTGTCTTACTACTGAATGAATACAAAACCCCTCTGACCGCTGCTCAAACATGCCAGACATGTGCCTCCTCCTGTCCACTCATGTCTCAGTGACTCATGTCATAGCACTGTCCCTGGTTCCATGCAGAGCGGGAGTTCTGATGGCACTGACTAACTTTATTAACTAACCAAAGAGGCACAATAACATTATTTTTGTTACAAAATCCAATGGAGTTGATGACAGAGTAGGCGAGGATGTGAGGAAGTCACACACTGCAGCATTAGGATTGCAGACAGGGTAAAGTAAAACTTAAGCTTCATGTGAAACCGCTTTTGTAGCTACAGATCCAGATCAAAATAAACTTGAGTAGTGCATGGGTGGGCATCTGGATCCCCTCTCCTCCTCCTCTCCTAACTCTCTGCCCCTCTCCTCACCCTCTTTTCATCCTCTCTTCTCTCCTCCTCCTCTCTTCTAAGTCTTCCTCTCTTCACTTGTAGATAAGTTGGAGCCCCGACAGCTCTCAGCTCATCTCGGCGTCGGGCGATCGTACTGTTAAACTTTGGGACGTGGACAGTGGCTCTGCGCTGACGACCTTCTCCTTCGGGTCAGAAGTTGCCGATCAGCAACTTGGGTGTCTCTGGCAGAAGAACCACCTCCTCTCTGTGTCTCTGAGTGGCAACATCAACTACCTGGACAAGAACAACTCCAACCGGCCAATCAGGGTGCTTAAGGTGAGAAACAGACCCTGAGTGGCCAATCAGAGGGGCTTACCTGTTGTGCTGACACACATTATGCATTCACTTAAATGGAGAGCTCCATATCTCACTGTTCAACAACTCCAAGAACATTTAGGTATTCTGTTATACCAAATATAGACACAAAGACATGGATTTTTTTTACAAATCTGTTCGACCACTCCAGGTGATATGCTCCTGTGATGCTAGTACCACACCACCTGCTGTAATCCAGAGTCTGGCTGGATTAGCTAGTAACATTAGCTGAAGAGCTCCACGCTGTCATATCTGGGTCCAAAAAAACAGCCTTATTTATTAAAAGCCAGGAACAATTTAAAAAATGTCAAATTAGTTGTGTGTTCTGCATTGTTAAACTCTTTTTGTCCTTAGGGCCACACAAAGTCCATCCAGTGTCTGACCGTTCACAAAGGAGACGGCCACTCCTACATCTACTCTGGCAGTCATGACGGACACATCAATATCCTTTACATGATGAGGATGATTGATTAATAATAATAATGATAATAATGATGAAATAATAATGTTATTATTATTATTATTATTGACATTTATATTGATAAACCATTGATGATGATTAATATTAATATTGTTATTATTGTGTATAATTGTTTTTTCTTATGTCGGCTTCATTTTGGAGGTTGGTGACCCCACGTTCTTTGTGGTAGTAGTAATATTGTGCTGTGCTCCAGCAAGAAGGTCCCAGCTTCAAACTCTTTCCTAGTTTGTGTGAGTTTTCTTGGAGCAGCCCAAAGCCAGGCTAAGATCTGGAGTAGGGTCCAGCTATAAGACGCCCTGACCAGGATGTTGTCCTTAACCCTTTGTGCACCGCGCTGGGACAGTGAGAACGGAGAGACTGAGTGTTTCTCAGGGAAAGGACACACAAACTCTGTGTGTCGCATGGCTGTCAACCAGAACAATGAACTGGTGACCTGCAGCATGGACGACACCGTGAGGTTTACTGAGACTAGCAGCAAAGATTACAGGTAACACTACAAATACTCCATTAATATTACTACTGCTACTACTGCAGCATGCACAACACCGTGAGGTTTACTGAGACTAGACTAAAGGTGCTACTACAAATACTACTGCAACTACTACAACAGCGGCTACACAAGCTACAGCAGCATGGGTGATACTGTGAGATTTACTGCGACAAATGGAAAATACCACAGGTACTACACCAAATCATACAGCAAAGAATACAGGCATTAAAAGTATTTAGGAATATTTTGTGGATTATCTGTGTGCTGTGTGTCATCAGTGTCCTTATTGACCAAAATGACTCACTGCTGAGAGACACTATGATCCCATACTGAGCGTGTGCAGATAAAAGCCCAGAGAGGAAATTTACATGTGCTCAGATTTATGTAGGTGTTCTGGCCCCACAGCACCCATGGGATCATCGATACTAAGGAATAGGCTCAATACTCCGATTCTGATACCACAATGATAATAAAAAACACTCTGTAGACAGTAGAATATGATTTTCAACATTAAATGATAGTATTTTCTTATATATTATCATGTGGCAAAGTGCTTTACAGAATAAGAAACACATTAAAATCTCACAAATCAAAACATAAATAATCACAAATAATCATCATAAAATTAACATTAAAACAGAAGAGTGCAGAATAAAAACCTTTCAGTCATATGTACAGCTAGCTGCATAAAACTGAAACACTGATTCCCCATGTTTAGTCCTGACTCTGGGCAACAGCAGGAGGCCGGTCCCTGAAGTCCTCAGAGTGTGAGATGGTTCATGTGGCACTAACATATCAGAGATGTACTATGGTGCTAGGCCATGGAGAGACTTGTTCACAAGCAGAGTTGCTTTAAAGGTTTATTTTCTGAGCCACAGAAAGACTTATGTGCTCGTACTTCCTGGTTCTAGCCAGGACTCGAGCAGCAGCGTTCTGAATGTACTGCAGCTGTCTTAACGGCAGCGGAGCTGGAGGAGTTGTTAATCTGTTTATTGTTGCAAACCAGACACGAGGGTTGTTACTGCAACTTCCAATAATGTCAGATGTCAGTGTTTGACATAAACTGTGGTTGTACATGTGCACCTTTTCTCTGTAAATCTCATAATGAACCTGAAGCTTTGACTTGCTCCATTCTCGCTCTGCCCTCCAACATTCCCTTTTCTGTGCCCTGACCGAGTCATTCCTCCATTGAGCTTTCTGTTTATCTTTCACCATTTTAACCTTCATCGGGGCAATGGTGTCCAGAACATTCAAAACACTCGAAGTCTGAGTTGAACAAATCATCAACATTAGAACATGAGGCATTTTCAAAGTCCATCATTTCCATGAACAGTGCACCTGTTTTATCATTTATGTGTCTCCTTCGAACGACTGCAGGACCAGCTGCTGGTTTGGGAATAACAGACAGGTCAAAAAAGACACAAACGATCAGACAGAGCAACATCCGCCACATTGACATTTGAAATATTTACTCCTTTTGTAATGAGCGGGTCCAGAGTGTGTCCTCTGTTGTGGGTGGGCTCACTGACATGCTGAGTCAGACCAAAGGTTTCAAGGACAGAACTGAGCTCTTTAGCATTTCTGTCAAACACATTATCCACCTGTACATTAAAATCACCTGTAATGACTAAACCATCAAAGTCTGACTGAAAGTATCTCAGTAAAATCATCAATAAAACTCAGTCATATACAAACCTCCATGGCACTGTCTAAGTAGAGTATGGAGGGTGATTGTTTTAGCTCCATTTTAAAGGAAACGCACTCAAATGAAAACACCCCAAATGACAACCTGTGAGCAACCAGTTGAGTTGATTCCACTAGAACTGCATTACCTGTGTTTTTGTCGAGCCATGTTTCGGTTAAAAACAAAGTCAAGATTAAAAGAAGAAATAAAATCATTAAATAAAGATCTGACATTGAGCACAGCAAGTTTCAGATTAGTTTCAGTTTTCTCTGATTGGACAGTCTAACTGTCCTTCTGATAATCAGTCTACGTGGTGTAACTGTAGATATAGCTCCATCACAGGGCCTCAGCATATTATCTTTATCATGACTGTGTTCTGAGACAGCAGAGGCCCTGTGTGTCCTAGCTCTTGGTGATAACAGCTCTGGGGGAGGGCAGGGAGAGGTGAGCAGGGGGATGTTTAGGTGAGGGACTAGGTGAGCGCCGAGGAGGTGGAGCAGGGGGGAGTTTGGGTGAAAGACGAGGGGGCATAGGTTGGTACAAGGAAGAGTTCAGCATAATTGATGCCAGAACTCTTGATCGCACTATACTAGGTGTGAGAGGAGCCATCTTAATTCCTGACCTGGCTGTGGTAGTTGTGGTTTTGACACATTGACCCGCTCTCTGGCTGGCACAGCAGGGATGCTTCTCTCATTCCTTTTTTCTCTCACTGGCCCAGGACCCTGTCCAGGTCGTTGCCTCAGAGCGTGGAGGAGGTTACTGATGAAAGTCTTGACCTCCACTTTCTCAAGCTCCTCGAATAATGTAATGAATTTTAAGATTTGAGTCTGTTCCATTCTGGTGTCAACGGCACCCACGTGCACAATCAGCTGTTTAACTGCTCAGTGTATTGACAAAACATTTGGCAGGAGTTTTATAATCTCAGAAACAGTATGACTGGAATACAAGTTTGCATTCCTTTGTGGCTCTCTAATGGCACCGTCTCCTAACAGCAGCGTAGTTCTGACCCTGCCTCCGCTCTTTTGCCAACTTGATTTCTCTTGTTAACATACAAACAGAAAATGGGTTTTTGTCACACAACATCATCAGTCTGTGACAGTGGTAAAAATCTGTAAGCTGGAAATTGGGTGATGTAGCTACATTAGCATTGTCTTTTATCACTTGTTGCATTGGCTTGGCATTCTTGTCATTACAAAATTTTGGAAAAGACACTGTATTACTCAGATTTAAGTTGAAAGTAGTAGGTTTTTCACCCTCCTCTCTGAAAGTAACTGTTGGCTGCTTACCACTAGAAGTTACAGGGAGCATCCGGTGAAATCCTTTTCAGATTCTAAAACAAATATCCGTGCTTGTAGCTCCTTAATTTGTTGTTGATAGTTCCGACAGCATTCACAGAAAGAATTCCTTTCCTAAAAATTTTGGTTTACTTAAAAGAAAATCATAAGAAAACAAATCTTCTAGCTCTGGAAGAGGTAAAGTGATTAAAAGCAAAGTAAAGAAGGAAGCAGCAGGAGCAAGCAAGGGTTTGCATCTGCACTCTTCAGAAGCAGGACACACAGTTGTAGCAGTTATAGTTTTAACTGTATCTGCTCTCCTTTCAGTGGAGATGTGGTGAAGATGGACTCTCAGCCCAAGAGCGTGAGTGTGTCTTCAGAAGGAGTGTCTCTGGCCGTCTGCATCAACCGGGTCTGTTTATCTTCATATCTGTTTCATCTGTTTTTTTAATTATACCTTATACTGTTTAATCTGCATGTCTGAGCTGGTTTCTGTCCTTCATGTTTGTGTCCTGTGTGTTTGTAGAGTTACTTTTACACAGGGATATATGATGATAGGAGGGCATTTGGTGTTGCTGTAAATCTGTGTACTTTCTCACATCTGTGTCCTGTGTATTTGTAGATTGTTTTACTGAAGGACAAAAAGAAGGTTTTCACTTTGGACAATCTGGACTTTGAGCCTGAGGTGGGAGCTCTGCAGCCAAAGGGCACTACTGCTGCTGTGGGGGATGCGGTGAGTGGAACAGGGATATTTGTATCAGAACTGAAAGTTGATCTTCAATTTTTAGTACAGAGTATCGATATGCTGTAGTTTGACTTTTTAAAAGTGGAACTATTAGCATTTTAAGAACTACATGACATCACGAAAGTCTGCCTTGTTTACAGCCAGGTGTTTTTGATTTCAAACTCCACCCCTGCAGTTTGTAGTGTGGATACTTGTTAGACCAATTACACTATTCCTTATACCCCTAAAACTCCTCCTCCTCCCCCTCACTCTCCCCTTTAATTCTACAGGCCCTCCCTCTTCTCCCCCCTCACGCTTCCCTTTAGTCCTCCAGGACTGTACCGTTTGCCCACAACTTCATTTCAAATAGAACTGATAAAGTTTAGGTGTTTAGTACCACTTTAAGTCTCTGCCTTGACCCAATGTCTGCAGAAGCCCGTGCTGTTTCTCAGTCTTGTGGGAGGTTTTTTTTGTTGTTTTTTTTTGGCTCCTAAACTGACATATTTGTTTTGACACAAACAGAGCATGTCTCTCTGATTGGTTAATCCACCTGTCAATCATACCCTCTAGAACTGAGGAGACAGTATATGGTTACTTTGACACTTTGACGCCATCATACTTTGACGCTGCAATACTTGTGTGTTTCAGGAGGGCAAGATCCATCTGTACTCTGTGTGTGGGGGCACTCTCTCCTCCACAGAGCCGCTCCTGGAGGTCGCGGCCAAACTCACCGACCTCAGCTTCTCTCCTGACGGAGCATTTCTGGCCGCTCTGGACGAGCACAAGGTCCTCACTGTATTTAGTGTGACCGACAACTACGCTGTGAGTATCCTCTGCATCATTTGTGCCTCTCCTCTGCATCATCTGCTCCATGTTTAACTCCTCCTATTTTATTTCCAGGTCAAAGGTAACTTTTATGGACACCACGCAAAGCCAGTGACTATGTCCTGGAATCCAGACTGTGAGCACATCGCCACAGGAGGAATGGACATGAACGTGTATGTGTGGGACATCAATGACGAAGACAAGAGGATCAAGTTGCCAGGTGTGTCAGATGCCCTCCCATCCTCTTATATCCCTGTAGTGTTAGTCTGAGATGGGGGATGGTCAAATGTCTCTAGTTAATCTGCAGATATTATGATGTGTCAGATGCCCTTCCAGATGTTGTGGTGTGGTTGGAGAAATACAGCAGGAGGAACGGAACTTGTCACTGATACAAATGTGACAAATTGTGCAAAAATCTTTTTTCTTTTTTTGCTCTTTCTACCATGTTATAATGTTGTTTCTCATCAAAAACATGCCTGAAGAGGTTTTACATCACTCATGCTCACCTGGCAATTCTCCATAAATATACAAAACCATGATACAAAACTGTACACAGAAACTTGACAAACCTGATGTGATGTGCAGTAGTTTCATTAGTGGGATGCAGCTGATTGTGTTGTGATAGTGCTGTGAAGGGCTTAGCATGGTGAGCAAAGGGAAGGGGGACTCAGAGCGTCAAATACAAAAGGGGTTTGAGTTATTGAACATGTTATGTTGTTTTGGGTGAATACAGTATTTTCAAAACAAAAGGTAACATCTATCTGATCTAAATGTTATGTATTCACAGTTAATACCCCATAAAAGTCAAACTCTTTAAACTAAATGAAACTCTCTTCTCCTCAGACACCCATCGCCTGCACCACGTGAGCAGCTTGGCCTGGTTGGACGCTCACACTTTGGTCACCACCTCCCACGACGCCAGTGTAAAGCAGTGGACCATCACCTACTGATCTCAGAGACTGGACCGGGACCGGGGTCTAGACTGGGACTAGGACCAGACCAAGACACGACCAGGATCACAGGACTTGTGCAGACCCAGGCTTGGCTTTGCAGGGTCTGAATGATGAATGCCTGTATGAGCTGTTGATTTAATCCTTTTTGTTGTTTTGTCTTTATAATTTATGCAAAAAATGGTTCATTGTTCACACGCTGGACACTTTATTAGGTACGTTGCCTCTGACCCAGAATGGCTACTCCCTGGGACAGTTTCTTCTGTGGGGCTTGTTTTCTGTGTACTTCACTGATGAGTGATGGTTGTGGGTTAAATTCCCTGTAGATCAGCAGTTGGTTAGCCCAGTTCATGCAAAGACAAAGTCCCCCTTAAGTCCCATGTTCCCATTCTGATATTGGGCATTTACCGGGACTAAACCAGGGCTAAACTGCGACTAAAGATTAATATGAATCTTTATTTTTGTACTTTATTACAACAAAAACAGGTTTAAACCAGGACTAAACCAGGGCTATAATGACAATGTACCTAATAAAGTGGCCAGTGCATATTTTTCCCCTGACGCTTTAAGTGTAATGTGATTGACAGCTCGACATTCCTTTTGATTCTCTTCACCTGATCATCTGAACGTCTCCACTGGAAGGCGCAGTTTGAACTCTGAAAATGTCACAAAACATAAACGATCTATTTTTACAGAATCATTACCCTCTGTCTCATAAATACTCCGTGACTTCTGCTTCTAAGAGGCAACCCCCCCCCATTCATTTTTCCTACAGATTTTTCAATTAAAGGAACCAAATGCAATTATAATCTAGGAAGTGATTCAAAACCGTAGATTATATATATGAATTGGTACTAAAACCCAGGTCTGACCCTAAACTAGGGTTAAACTGGGACTAAACTAGTTCTACAGCTAGTCTAACACTAAACCGGGAAATGCATGAATCATTTTGCCTTTATTACTTAAGTATGAGATGTACATTTTAATTTTGTGGCACTTGCACTCATCAAAAAACTTTAAACTCTTAACTCCTAGATTTAAAAAGTCAATGGGGAAAATGAATGGGACTTTTACCCCTGAAATGGCGGCTGCTGGGTACCACCCCACGCCCCCTCCGGTTGAGAACCACAAAGTGTGAACCAAAACTTTTGGTTACATTCCTGGATAATCATGTTCTCATTATGTGTTTTTTGCTGTGGCCTCCTGTAAATCCTTGGCATTTCGTCCGGGGCAAGGTTTGGCGTTTCCATGTCAGAAAACGCAGCAGGTACTTGATTTTGAGTTAATTTCACAATCAGAAGATGTAATTACAGCAAATCTTAAGGAGACGTTAACAGGATTTTTTTTTGATCCGTTACAGTACAGTCAACTAAGACCTTTTTTTTTTTTTTGTTTAAAAAAAAAAAAAAAGCTCAGGTTTGCCAAAACACTGTTGGGAGACCTTACCAAAAACTCTAACCTGACCCTGGTCCTGACCCTAACCTTCATCTGATGGTGAAAAAAAATGTATATATAATCAAAAATCAACATTTGCGAGGCTAAGGGGCTGTTGTTTGTTCTAATTTTGGCTCTAAATTTTCTTTGTTTTGTCAAGTAAGCTTTTTAGACCTGGCAGGAGCAGCTCAGGTGAGTAGAAAACTGTTTCAAAGTTGATTGACATGGTAGAACGTTAAGTCCCGCCCCCGAACGAAATGCCAGGCTTTTAGAGTCCAGCTTTTGCCATTTGAGTGTGATCTGAGGACTTCCTGTTAGACTATGGGTGGACGGAGTACTTCAGGATACTGCAGTACTTTTATTGCGATTCTGTTTTTGTGCGCACGGTCAAGTCTGATATTTTCATGTTTTACGCATCGAGCAACAAGGAAATAAATAATAAACATTTGGGTAGAAGTCATTTTGTCTGTTTTTGAGCAGTTTTCAGGAATACATGTATTTCACAGCAATATAATGAAAAAGAAGTGATTTTTTTTTTTTTAAAGTTGAAAGATTTGACAGAAGACTAAGACAGACTAATCCAAGAGTCCCATGTATTTCAGAACATGTTTATAGAGGTCTAAATTAGGGGGTTAGTAGCTTTTACACAGCATAACACCCCATGGAGACAAAAGGAGGGGATCTGACACAGAGAGCCATGGTGCACCTTTAACCTTTCCCTTCAGACTATTGGTCCAGCCCCACGTCTTCGCAGCCCTACGTCCGGTACTATCCCAGGTTAAACGGGTAAATGCGACCTGCTCCACACACCTGTTCTCACGTGGCCGGCTCCTCTGTGCGCGAGCTCACTACCTACGCTGGTTTGAAGATTGACGCACAAGGCTCCACGTGCGTCCCGAGTCTGCACCGTTACGTCTGCTCGGACACGACGCCATTTCACCTGTCGAATCTTCGCCAAAACGAACAAACGTGTTTTAGTACCATATTTGGACATTTGTCATTTTTATCGCTGTTTTTGGGCCACTGAAGCCAGCTTTGCAAAACCGTTCATCTGGCCATGTCCCGTGAGTATCCATCTCTTTTTCACATTCGCAGTACTTTTGGGCTTCCATTTCTGAATTTGTGGATCAGCTTTAAAGACTTTTTAACCCGTGGTGGAAGAAATGCTCAATTTTGTTAAGAAAAAGTACTCAAGTAAAAGTATCTCATGAATAAATCTACTTAAGTAAAAATGTTGTACCTGTTTAAAAGTAAAATGTAAAAAGTAAATGTATTTATTAAAGGTAAAAGATAACTTATTTTGGTCTGGGACTTTTGTCAAACCAGGAGAGTCTCAAACTTGATTTTGATGCTAAGGAATAGACTCGATATTCGATACGATACCACGATGATGATGATGATGATATACACTCTTTGGACAATATATTGTGTTTTTTCACATTAAATGGTAGTACTTTCTTTTCTATTCTCATGTGTCTTATCTGTGTACTCCCTCAGTGTCCATTAGGTTCCATGGTGGTCCATGAGTATATACAATGTGTCTTATTCTTGATCTGATGCAGCTCAAGATCATTCTAAAGATGTTCAGGAAATGCTCATTTCTGTCCTGTGAATGTGACTTTTTTGCATTGATACCTGCAAAAAAAAAATAGTATCAAGTTTCGATGCTAGTTTTGGAATCATATAGAATCTGATTTTCAATACTTTTGGCAACCCCAGTCCTTGGTCCCAGGGTGGAAAATAACTTCTGTGCACCCAACATGTCCAGCAGGGGGCACATGGACTGCTTGGAACTGTACAAAGCGTGTGATGTGCTGTTATTGTGGAGTTACAGTTTCCTTCTTGTATGTTATTGTGGAGTTAGTTTCCTTCTTGTATAATAAAGCCAGTGCTCAAACTGCACTTTAAAGCTCTGTGCACGGCCCGCTCACGTGCATGTCTCCCACGTGCACAGTCACGTGCACTCTGTGGGTTTATAACTTTATCCAAGAACAAAAGGTCTCAGACGGGACAGAGCCATGGGCCCCTCACCCTCCCGCTGTCCTTTTCCTCTTACCTTTTCGCCCCCCCCCCCCTCTCTCCCTCACCAGCTCACCTGTTCCCTTTCTCCCTCTTTCCTTCTCCTCCTTCACCTTTTCTCCCCCTCCCTCTTTTCAACCCTCTTACTCTCTTCTCTTCACTTGCTCCCACTCTTTTCTCCCCCCCTCTCTAATCCTGTCACTTTTTTCTCCTCTCCCTCTCGCCCTTTTCCTTGTCAAATCCTCTCTCGCCTTTCTTCTACGCCCATCTCCCCTCCCTCTCTTTCTCTCTGTCTCCTCTCACTCTTTTCTCTGTCCCTCCCTCTACTTCTCCTACCTCACCTTTTCTCTTGTCTCTGGGTAAATGTGTAACTTGCCTCTTTCACTTGGAGACAAGAGACCACCCCTCCTTTTTTCCTCCCTCTTTCTCTGTCTTATCCTTCTCTCCTCCTTCCCTGTTCTTCTCTCCTTCCTCCCTTGTTCTTCTCTCTACCCTCTCCTCCCTCCCCTGTTCCTCTCTTTCCTCCCCTCCCTCCCCCTATTGCTCTCTCTTTCCTCACCTCTGTCCACGTTCCTCTTTCCTCTTTCATCCTCCTCCTTTTCCTCTCCCCTCTACTCCCTGTAAACTAGATACTAATTTTTCGCAGGTATTGATACTTAAAAAAATGAACCTTTCATGAACCTTTTTAAACATGCTGAATATTTAAGGCCCATAGCCAATATGCTAAAAAGTGCAACTATGAGCCTGTTATATTTGCCACCTGATAGAGGGTTGAGGTTTTTTTAAAAGAAGTCTTCAGCCAATCCTCTATCACAAGAGGCTGTGTTTGGAGCAGACGGGAGACAAAGGAGGAGAGCGTTAAACAGGGACATGTGGAACCAGTGTTGTGTTTACAGGTGGGCTATTCTGCAAAATGTAATTTTTTTTTTTAGCTTTCTACCATGTTATAATGTTGTTCCCTCATCAAAAACATGCCTGAAGTGGTTTTGCATGCATGTTTGAGTCGCGATCTCTCCCGGGCCCTAATCCAACCCTCCTTATGGATAGCAGTACAGGCCTGTACAAGGCTCCACCCACAAACCCACGTTACCCATGCTCCTATATGACAGTTTTCCATAAATATACAAAACATGATTCAAAACTGTACACAGCAACTTGACAAACCTGATGTGATGTGCAGTAGTTTCATTAGTGGGATGATTGTGTTGTGATAGTGCTCTGAAGGGGGAGTGACGTAGTGTGGCGATCAAAAGGAGGGAAGACTCAGAGCATTACAAACGAAACAAACTTATTTAACATGTTAATACATTGTATTGGGTGAATATAGCATTTTCAAAACAAAGGGTAACATGGTGATCTAAATGTGTGATGTGTTAGCAGTGAATACCCCACAGATGTCAAATACTCCCTCTTTAATACCCCATAGAAGTAAAATAGCCCTCTTTAAAGCAGTAGAAGAGGTTCTGCTAGTATGTTCCACGTGCTCCTATAGTCCTGATGTGTTAACCAGAGGACATGTGCTGCATGAGTGTATTAGTTTAATGTGGTTTTCTCTGATTGGTTTCATGTGACGGACTCCGCCTTTTCCCCTGTCTTAGACTCTGCTGCGTCATTGCACATTCAAACTTTCACATAGTGAGTCTGGCAAATACCTTTGCTCTGCATGTCCATCAGACCATTAGAAGATCACAGACGACAGGTGAGACTACTATTGAACTAAACCAGAGTTTTACTCAAAATCTTGCCTAGATTTTTAGTTTTAGACCGAGGCAGCAGATGTGACATATGTAGATGTAATTCCATAACTGTTACCTTAACCATAATGTAAAAAAGGTCCATCATTTGTCTAAATGACACAATAATTGTGATTAGACTACTGTATTTTCCGGATTACAAGTCGCACTTTAAAGTATATACAGTGGTCCCTCTATATCGCAGTTCACCTTTTGAGGTCTCACTGTTTCACAGATTTTTTTTTTGGTGCAGTTTTGCATGCTTTTTTTAGTGTATGAACGCGCATTGTCTTCTGCATCCTGATTGGCTAGTGGTCCGTTCACACCGGGGTGTCAAGAACACGTTTGATGCCTCTAGTTGGAATAAATGAATCTTCGGTTCGACACATGAAGAAGGAAAATAACATAAGGACGACAGCAGCAATAAGTATTAACAAGGATGCAAAAAGATCTGTAAGTGCAACAAGACCATCGCGTGGATGGAGTCTGCTTCAGCTTTGTGGATCAGTGACTGCAGAAGAAAGAACATTACGAGACATTACAGCGGAGTGGCACCAGGACGAAGAGCCGCGGTCAGAGGAACTGTGAAATACACGTGAGTCACTGTTAATCGTTTTTTATGTGTCCAAACTCAAATTTGTTACAGTATTTCTAAAAGCTGTCATTGTTAGTACAGTATGGTATTTGGTTTCGTTCTATAATACTGTGCTTATTGTTTTTAAAACTACGAAGGTTTGAACTTTGAGAGTGTTTAAACAAGAGAGAAATGTGAGAAAATATGAATGTCTGAGAAAAGTGTATGAAGTGTGTGGAGAGGGGTTTTACAGCCTTAAATTATATATAATAATTGTAGAAAATAAAGCTTTTTACTTTGCGGATTTCGCCTATTGTGGGTTATTTTTGGAATGTAACTCCAGAAATAAAAGAGAGAACACTGTATATAATTAATATATAATTTCACATCTTTGTTAATGTCACACTGATGTCTGCGCGAGGGCACTCTAGGGTTGTGTACCAGTATGACAGCCATCTACTTCCGGAGTGGTGCTTCTACTTCTGAAGGCGGAGTTCTTCAGAAGCAACACAGAGGATGAAGAATTCAATGGATTTAGTGATTTGGAGAGAGATCAAGAGTAAACGTAGCTTGTTTTTCATGCTTTAGTTATCCGATTAACTGTTAATATCTATGTTAACATACCAGATACATATAAAGTTCTCTGTTTATGGTTCATGTACATGTTTACATATGTGTTATGTAACGGTTGATTATACATGTAACAGTTCATTTGTTTGACCACTGGATGGCGTGGGTGTATTTGTAATACCTATAAGAAAATTTACTTGACTTGTTTTCTTTTGTACATTTCATATTTAATTTCCCTTTATTTATTTCCAGTCCATTTATAAGACCATAAACGTGATAATCATTTGGAACAATATTGTAAATGTTTAATTTATCATAAATCTAGATTATGGTCGTGAAAACTACTTCCTGTTTTTAGGTTCAGCCTTTTACGCTACTGCTAAGTCTTACCTGAGAGAGCACTATTTAAGAAGCAATTGAAAAGTAAAATATAAAGTTTTCGGTTCACCGCTTTGTTTACTAGAGGCCAAAGTGGTATATTTTCCATGTGTTCATATGCAGTTTTGTGTGTGTATGTAATATGAGCCAGAGCTTATGTTATATTTTATGTGTTTGCTAGTTCCACGATATGAATTGTTATGAAGAAGTAAGACCACAGTAAACATCAGTGAATGAACTCTGGTGTCTCGTGTTTGTGGACAAGCTGGAATACATTACATCAGCGTAGTTATCTGACTAACAATATCTTACGTAAACATACCAGACAGTTCATTGTCTTTATGTTGTGTTAGAGTGCTGAACTGCTATTCAGCCTGTTGTTCTCTATTTTATTATTTGTTGTTGTTATTATATGTTATTATTATAACTTGCCTTTAAAGATAAAATGTCTGTTCTTGATCACGGATTTTGTAAAATAAATTTCCCCAAAAATGCGACTTATAGTTCAGTGGGACTTATATATGTTTTTTTCTTCATTATTACGCATTTTTTCACTGGTGCGACTTATACTTAGGAGTGACGTATATAGTCCGGAAAATACAGTAATACAAATAAATGACAACTTTATTTAGTGAAATTAAGGTTTAAAGTGGCAGTGTTGTCCTTGAGCCTAAACTGTGTCTGTGTTTTGTGTTGATGACAGGAGAGGGATTCTGTTTCTGAACTCACAAATACTTATTGTATTTTTGTACTTTTCTTTTCTACTTTTCTTCACAAACTGCCACTTAACTGATGTAAAACTGTGATAAATATTTAGCACAGGTACTAATCACTAAACCAAGTCAGAATTAGCCAAAGATGAAAACCTTCCACATGCACTTTAAACTTACCAACATGTTGTGTTGTGGCCATTTTGGGTTGTGCGTCGGGTAACTGGAAGATCTGAACAATCACAGAGCAGCATTGAGCCTATTTGATCATAAGCACAGACTGTTTGTGGAAAACGTGCAGAGGGAGGAGCTTTGTGCTAGGGATGTGAAAGTATCGAAAACTATCGATGTGATACTAAGTCAGGATATAACGATTCTGAATCTCATGGTACGATACTGTCACAATATTAATTTCATGATACATACAAAACATTTTAGAGATGCTAACAGAATTGAAGAAATGCTACATTGTCCTTTTAAAAAGCCTTGTCAAGCCTGTGGTGCTGTCTTACTGTCATAGTCCAAAGTATTAAGATAAAAAAGATTTGTATAGCTGTTATTTCTTCATATTGTCTGCACTGAAACTGAGCTAATGGTCTACAACAATTAATTTAAACAAGGAAGTGTATAATTCCATATATTGTAATGCCCCATTACTGTGAGACCTGATGATACGGTGTCGCCATATTTTTGGTTACACATCTATAATGGTAATGGTCAGTAACCTTGGACAGTTTAGGGTGTTGTCATGGTAACGTCAGTAACCTTTGACAGTTTGTAATGGTGACGTGTATTATTACAGATCGAAGTAGGAAATGTTGAAATACCAAGTAGTTTTAGACAACAGAAGGCCTTATGACTCTGTAGACCCTAACCCTAATCCACTGTGTGTAGACCGTCCCCCGCTTTCCCTTCAGCTCTAACTGAACCTGGAGCTGTCAGTGTTATTCAGATGGATGGACTTCCTACAAGCAGAGATTATCTCAGGGTGGTTTACCAGGACTCTCATAAAGAGACTAAGAGAAGTTTCTCCTACAATGAAACAATTGACTAACTGAAGTAGCTCACAGATAAAGGACAAATGCCATGAGATGAAATGCTGGATCTCAGCCAGTGTGACATTCTCCACAGACGTTTTGTCCAGTTGACAGATTTAAATTTCGTGTTTTGCTATGGATCAGGCCTGGATGACTGTGGGATTTCACATACATTCTCCACAGAAAGAAGAGGAGCTATGTCCATGCTTTTTACATTTTGACCTTTTATTTGTGTAAAACTGCTTCATACATTTCACATGTGATCAGTGAAAGTTTCAGAAAGCCTCCGTCTTCACCACTCACTGCCTGACCAGTTCACTAGTTCACTCGTGTTACAGCCAGTTCATTGGTTAACTCTTTGGCCATCCTGAAAGATGGTGGTCTTTTAACGGGAAATACTGTCCATCACTGACCAGACCTCAGGACTTCCTTTGACCAGAGAGGACAGAGACAGGGACACACAGAGCAGCTCCTTCTCTTCTAAGCTGGGCAAAGGAAATTCTTGACGGTCAACGACCAAGAAAATACAACATCTTAGTTCTCTATGTGTGCCTGTCTTTTGATCCAAATGACTAAAGTAAAGCTTTCACATTTACTTAATTTTAATTACAAATTAAGATATTTGCAAGTTTGTAGTCAACAGCCATTTTTTGATTTGATGTGAGGTAGCCTTATTTTGTGAGCTGTGCTGCTGTGCACCTATTTAGTGCAGAGGGAGGGGGATATTTACTGGAGAAGATTCAGACAGTGCAGTGCATAGTACAGCAGGCGGGTCCATGTCCTGCTGTACTGTCTGGTGCACATTACAGAGAGAGGGGTTGGTCATGTTAGATTGGCTCAGTGCACAGGGAGGGGTCTTGTCCTGGTGAATATCTGACAGACCCCTCTGTCTGTTCTGTACACTGCACTATGTTCTGCCCTGTGATGTGCATGTTTAACCCTCAAAATTATTCACAGTGATGAGTTTATAAGCACTTTTCACATCTCTCAGAGACTGGAGTTTTGCTGTCACGGTAAAACTAACAACAACTTGTATGCTAACCGTGCACTTCCTGACGAGACATTTGGGCCAAATACAGTGCATCCGGAAAGTATTCACAGCGCTTCATTTTTTCCCACATTTTGTCATGTTACAGCCTCATTCCAAATTGTATTAAATTCATCTCTTACCTCAAAATTCTACACACAATAACCCATTATGACAATGTGAAAACAATTTTTTTTTGACATTTTTTGAATTTATTAAAAATAGAAAACTAAGAAATCACATTTACATAAGTATCCACAGCCTTTGCCATGAAGTTCAAAATTGAGCTCAGGTGCATCCCTTTTCCACTGATCATCCTTGAGATGTTTCTACAGCTTAATTGGAGTCCACCTGCGGTAAATTCAGTTGATTGGACATGATTTGGAAAGGCACATACCTGTCTATATAAGGTCCCACAGTTGACTGTGCATGTCTGAGAGCACTAACACCAAGCATGAAGTCAAAGGAATTATCTGTAGACCTGCGAGATAGGATTGTCTTGAGGCACAAATCTGGGGAAGGATACAGAAAAATTTCTGTTGCTTTGAAATTCCCAATGAGCACAGTGGCCTCCATTATTCTTAAATGGAAGACGTTTGGAACCACCAGGACTCTTCCTAGAGCTGGCCGGCCGTCTAAACTGAGCGATCGGGGGAGAAGGGCCTTAGTCGGGGAGATGACCAAGAACTCGATGGTCACTCTGTCAGAGCTCCAGCGTTCCTCTGTGGAGAGAGGAGAGCCTTCCAGAAGGACAACAGACATCTCTGCAGCAATCCACCTATCAGACCTGTATGGTAGTGGCCAGACAAAAGCCACTCCTTAGTAAAAGGAACATGGCAGCCCGTCTGGAATTTGCCAAAAGGCACCTGAATGACTCTCAGACCATGAGAAACAAAATTGTCTGGTCTGTTGAGAAAAAGCTCTTTGGTGTGAATGCCAGGCGTCATGTTTGGAGGAAACCAGGCACCGCTCATCACCAGGCCAATACCATCCCTACAGTGAAGCATGATGATGGCAGCATCATGCTATGGGCATGTTTTTCAGCAGCAGGAACTGGCAGACTAGTCAGGATAGAAGGAAAAATGAATGCAGCAATATACAGAGATATCCTGGATGAAAACCTGCTTCAGAGTGCTCTTGACCTCAGACTGGGGCGAAGGTTCATTTTTCAGCAGTACGATGACCCAAAGCACACAGCTAAGATCTCAAAATATTGGCTTCAGAACCACTCTGTGAATGTCCTGGTGTGGCCCAGCCAGAGTCCATACTTGAATCCAATTGAATATCTCTGGAGAGACCTGAAAATGGCTGTGCACAGACGTCTCCCATCCAACCTGATGGAGCTTGAGAACTACTGCAAAGAAGAATGGGAAAACTGCCTAAAGATAGGTGTGCTAAGCTTATGGCATCATATTCAAAAAGACTTGAGGCTGTAATTGCTGCCAAAGGTGGATCGACAAAGTATTAAGCAAAGGCTGTGAATACTTATGTAAATGTGATTTCTTAGTTTTCTATTTTTAATAAATTCAAAAAATGTCAAAAAAAATTGTTTTCACATTGTCATAATGGGTTATTGTGTGTAGAATTTTGAGGTAAGGGATGAATTTAATACAATTTGGAATGAGGCTGTAACATGACAAAATGTGGAAAAAATGAAGCGCTGTGAATACTTTCCGGATGCACTGTACATGAGTAAACGCCAGGCCCTGTAAGGTCCTGTCTGTTTGTGAACTCTCTCTTATCAGTTTGTGCGTCTGTTCTTGACGTTCTGCTGTGGCTTTAGTTTATTTGGATTACATCTGTTTCTTCCACAGTCTTTGGCCTGGTTTAACCCAGATGCCCTGTCTATGTCTGAGGCACATTCAGTCAAGGCCTTGGTTCAGACTGAGGGTTGGGTACAGAGGACTAGATATTAAATGTTAATGTTATAGTTGTATAGTATAATTGTTGTCAAACATAGTGTTGTCACTATACTAAAATTTCAAGCTTGTTTTCAAGGCTAAGGAATAGACTCCATGTTTTATACCGACTCTGGTACCATGATGATAATAATAATAATAATAATAATAATAATAATAATAATTTAAAAAAAAACCCACTCTTCTTTAAGACAGTAGAATGTGATTTTCCACATTAAATGTTCATACTTTCTTTTCTATTCCCATGTGGTCTTATACCTGTGTAATCCCTCAGTGGTCCAGTAGGTTCCATAGTGGTCCACAGGTGTATACTAGTCTGTGTCTTATACTAATACACTCACCTAAAGGATTATTAGAAACACCTGTTCAATTTCTCCTTAATCCAATTATCTAATCAACCAATCACATGGCAGTTGCTTCAATGCATTTAGGGGTGTGGTCCTGGTCAAGACAATCTCCTGAACTCCAAACTGAATGTCAGAATGGGAAAGAAAGGTGATTTAAGCAATTTTGAGCGTGGCATGGTTGTTGGTACCAGACGGGCTGGTCTGAGTATTTCACAATCTGCTCAGTTACTGGGATTTTCACGCACAACCATCTCTAGGGTTTACAAAGAATGGTGTGAAAAGGGAAAAACATCCAGTATGCGGCAGTCCTGTGGGCGAAAATGTCTTGTTGATGCTAGAAGTCAGAGGAGAATGGGCCAAGTGATTCAAGCTGATAGAAGAGCAACGTTGACTGAAATAACCACTCGTTACAACCGAGGAATGCAGCAAAGCATTTGTGAAGCCACAACACGCACAACCTTTAGGCGGATGGTCTACAACAGCAGAAGACCCCACCGGGTACCACTCATCTCCACTACAAATAGGAAAAAGAAGCTACAATTTGCACGAGCTCACCAAAATTGGACAGTTGAAGACTGGAAAAATGTTGCCTGGTCTGATGAGTCTCGATTTCTGCTGAGACATTCAAATGGTAGAGTCAGAATTTGGCGTAAATAGAATGAGAACATGGATCCATCATGCCTTGTTACCACTGTGCAGGCTGGTGGTGGTGGTGTAATGGTGTGGAGGATGTTTTCTTGGCACACTTTAGGTCCCTTAGTGCCAATTGGGCATCGTTTAAATGCCACGGGCTACCTGAACATTGTTTCTGACCATGTCCATCCCTTCATGACCACCATGTACCCATCGTCTGATGGCGACTTCCAGCAGGATAATGCACCATGTCATAAAGCTCGAACACACATTGGTTTCTTGAACATGACAATGAGTTCACTGTACTACATCCCACAAATCTCCATCAACTGCAAGATGTTCCTATCAATATGGGCCAACATTTCTAAAGAATGCTTTCAGCACCTTGTTGAATCAATGCCACGTAGAATTAAGGCAGTTCTGAAGTTGAAAGGGGGTCAAACACCGTATTAGTATGGTGTTCCTAATAATCCTTCAGGTGAGTGTACAGCTTAAGATCATTCTAAAGATATTCCGGTAAGGTTCATTTGTGATCTGTCAATGGTACATTTTTAGTATTGATACCTGGAAACAATGAATGAATCTATTTTCGATACTAGTTTTTGTATTGTTTATTATTTGATTTTCTATTTTTGCTTTTGGCATCCCTAGAACAAACCTGCTGAGACAGAGTGCAGTGATGTTGGTGTAGCACACAGACCACAGGGGGCAGTATCGTCTGGCCACTCTGCTGTTAAAGCGACATTGAATCCTGTGATAACTGTAGCTGTAAAAACACGTCAGTGCCATCGGGATCATAATAACAGTGAGAGCATGGGAACCACACAGGCCGAACCTCAGCTCAGGCTATGGGGTTTGGAGGAGGCTTGAACTCACGTCATAAAACACAAGCTCTCATGGACATCCAGAAGTTTGTGTTTTTGGACCATTCTCTAATTTCGGCTTAAGCTGTTGGGATAATATAAATATAATAATAATAATAATAATAATATAATGTACTAATAAATGATCATTTTACACCAACCAAGAAGCAGTTAAAGAAGAAACATTGAAAAATAAATATGTTGTTGCATTAGATACTGCAATAGTACTTTTGATACTGCAGTAACATTTTTGTTTCATTTCTCTAAGCCAAGACTGATCCAGTTCTAAACCAGGACTAAACCAGATCTATGTCCATGGTCAGTTGTTGGTTCATATTCACAGTATTGCGGTGCTGTTATGTAAAAGAGAGAGAGAGAGAGAGAGAGTTTACTCAAGGGGGAAGTTAATAATCACTTTGACTCTGACACTGCACTGTCTGAAGTGACAAGCTATTGCACTACGTCTGTAGGTTACTGTAGTAATACTGTAGCTACTGCAGTACTAGTACACAGGACAGGATTTTGCAGTAGTGGGTGAGTAGTTTTCTTTAAATCAATTGTATTTATTCACATTTCTCTTCTGGGTTAGAACTAGTGTGACGATACAAACATTTCAAACTTGATTTTGAATCTAAGGAATAGACACAATATTCAATACTGATTCTGATACCACAATGATTCTTTTGTCTTTAGACAATAGAATGTGATTTTCAACATTAAATGCTAGTATTGATACCTACTCAAATGAGTATCTAGCTTTGATACTTGCTTTAGTGTCGATTAGTATCTGATTTTTGATACTTTTGGCAAACTTAGTCCTGTATCTGTTTAAGTCCTGGTGTAGCCCTAGTACTCTCTGTGTTTTTTAGAATTATGTTAAGGATGACTCAAACATGAATCGCTCATCACTCTAAGTACAACTTCAGAGGTCTGATTTAAGTCATGCAAATGGCTGATAACATTGTATGAATCAGGTTTATCAAAAGAATAATGTAAATGTTGATTGTTCAGATGTGGGTCAAATGCAAAAAAAAACCAACCAGAATCCATGTTTAAGTCTGGATAAAAGAGGAGAGCTAAATACATTTAAATACATTTATACTGTCACCCAGCATGATGTATTGATTATCTTAAACCAGAACTAAACCAGGTCCAAACCATTGTTTCATGTTTATTAGGACAAATCAGATTATTGTTATTGTTATTGTTTTGTCTTGATGCATTTTTTTTCTCTGAATTTTCAAAATAAACAACAATCAAACAGCTCAGCACACACCCTGAACAGCTCTTCAGGGTGTGTGCTTTATATCATCTTATCATTAGGTCACTGTAGGACAGCACTTTATAAACGCTCTTCAAGGAAAATACTAGAATGAAATCTAACTGCCCCACTACTACCCCTACCCTGCGCCTCTTTGTTCCTCTCTGCCCCTGCCCTGCTCCTCTCTGTTCCTCTCTGCCCCTGCCCTGCTCCTCTCTGTTCCTCTCTGCCCCTGGACGGCTCCTGTCTGTCTCTCTCTACCCAGGACTGATTCCCCATGTTTAGTCCTGACTCTGGGCACCAGCAGGAGGCCTTTCCCTGAAGTTCTTAGAGTGTGAGATGGTTCTTATGGCATTACAATGTGGGAGATGTACTTTGGACCTAGGCCATGGAGACACTTGTACAAAAGCAGAGCTGCTTTAAAGTCTATTCTCTGAGCCACAGGAGCCAGTGCAGAGACCTGAGCACAGGACTTATTTGTGAAGTACTTCCTGGTTCTCGTCAGGACCAGAGCAGCAGTGTTCTGGATGTACTGCAGTTGTCTTAAGGCTCATTTGGAGAGGCCAGTGAGCAGGACGTTACAGTAGTCTAACCTACTGGACACAAATGCATAGATAAGTCTGTCCAAATCTGGTTTTGACAGTATACCTTTAATGTTTGCAATGTTTTTAGATGGTAAAAGCTGCAGATGTTATTGGTTTGTTGTGGGTGTTAAAGTTCAGGTCTGACTCCATTATTACCACTTGGTTTCTAGCCTGATTTGAAGTTTTTAAAGAAAGAGACTGGAGGTGACTGCAGATACTTTTATTTGTCAGGTTGGTAAGTGTTCAGTATTGTGGCTACTATGCAAAGGAGTGGTGATGGCAAACTTGAGCACAGACTTTAGAAATCTAGAGGGTAACACATTGAGGCAGCATGTAGATGAACTGGAATTGTTGCCATTTTTAATGCTGAATCTTGTTATTAAAGAATACTACAAACACATTGCAATTAGATGTGAAAATTAGATCTAACAGCAGCAGAGCTGGAGGGTTTGTTAATCTGTTTACTGTTGCAAATAGGACATGAAGTACTGTTGTTATTGCAGCTTCCAATAATGTCAGACAAATCCCTCTACATAACTGTGGTTATACATGTACATCTTTTTTCTGTAAATCTCATAATGAATCTTGAGCTTTGACATCATTCCATGTCGCTTTTTGCTCATCTTTAACTATTTTAACCTTCAATGGTGTCCAAAACATTCAAAACACTCAACACTCAGACAGAGCAGCATCCAACTCATCCATGAGCAGGTCCAGAGTGTGTCCTCTGTTGTGGGTGGGCTCGCTGACATGCTGAGTCAGACCAAAGGTTTCAAGGACAGAAATGAGCTCTTTAGCATTTCTGACCCCATGGAGACACAGGGAGGGCATCTGACACGCAGGGAAGGCATCGGACACACAGGGAGAACATTTGACACAGGGAGATTTCAGCAACATGTTTATACAGATGTAAACTGCAGGGTTGGCAGTATAAAACAGGAGAGTTTGTTGTTTATGGAGTAGATGATGGTAATTGAAAAATTTCAGCCTGTGCGTGTGTGTGCGTGCGGGTGTGGGGGTGTGTGTGTGGGTGTCAATAATAATTTTAATGGTGTAATAGTGCAGCAGTGCAGAGGTCATAGTGATAGAGGTAGATTCATGACAGATAAAAGACTGAAGGTGGATTAGCTCAGTCTCTTTACACTTTGACTTTCACCTTTGGAATTGATTACATTTATTTCATTTCAGAAAATTTTAAACCCGTTTCTCAGTCTCCATTCACTGTTCACATTTTAAACAGTTTTATTTGAAATTTTAATTATTTTATAATCTCTTTTATGGATATTTTCCCTTAACTATTAAACCACTATTTATGCATTGATCATCTCAAAACAGGTCTAAACTGGGTCTAAACCAGGTCTAAGCCAGAACTAAACCAGGCCTACACCAGGTCTAAGCCAGAACTAAATCAGGACTACACCAGGTCTAAGCCAGAACTAAATCAGGACTACACCAGGACTGAAGTGGGGCTAACTTAGATCTAAATTAAACAGGACAGGTCTAGACAATGTCAATAACAGGTCAAACCAAACCATGTTCCTATAGTATACGTGCACTCACGTAACCTCTGTGCCACCACTCCTCTGTGTTTGTTTGGGGCCAATGAAGAGTGTGGGGTCGGGAAGGACGAATTATTTTTTAAAGCTATGAAATGGGTTTAGGTTAATTTGGTTCAGGTGAGAGTTTGGTTCAGGTTAATGTTTAGCTTAGGGTTTGTTTAACCTTACACCATAAAATAAAACAGTCAAAAGTATCACATTATAGGCCTGTTCATAGTAACAGACACTAACACGTTACCATGGCAACCAGAGTTACGTGATCACGTCTGTCCCTCCAGTCCCGACTATCAGCACTGACCACAGACTGTATACAGACGAAAGAAGGTTACATACACTATATAAAAAGACACATGCTTTTTTTCTCACTGTCTGACATGAAATCAGACTAAACTTTTCCTGTTTTAGGTCAGCTAGGATTAACAAAATGATTTCTATTTGCTAAATCCCAGAATAATGAGAGTCAGAACTCAGAAGTTTACATTCAGTAAGATTACTATGCATTTAAACAATTTTGGAAAACCGAGTTGACGATGTCATGCATTTGCATAGGTTTATTGACAACATTTGAGTTAATTAGAAACACACCTGTGGATGTATTTGAAGCACAAATGAAACACTCTTCTTTTGTTACAACTGTTACAACTCTTCTTTGTGTAACATCATGGGAAAGTCAAAAGAAATCAGTGAAGATATCAGGAAGAGAATTGTCGACTTGCACAAGTCTGGTTCATCCTTGGCTGCAATTCACAGATGCCTGAGGTATAAAGATCATGGGAATGTCCAGCCCTCATCTCTCAAGAAGGAGACGCGTTCTGTGTCCCAGAGATGAACGTGCTTTGAATATGTGCTTAAGAACAAAAGCAAAAGACCTTGTAAAGATGCTGCTGAAGCTGTTAAGCGTGTGCCATTATCCACAGTGAAACGGGGACTGTACCAACATGGGCTGAAACATCTCTGCAGGAAGAAGACATTACTCCAAAAGAAACATTAAAAAGCCAGATTACAGTTTGCAAATAAAGGGGGACAGGGACAAAGACCTTCATTTTTGGAGACATGTCCTGTGGTTTGATAAAACTAAAATTGAACTGTTTGGCCATAACGAGCGTCGTTATGTTAGGAGGAAAAAGAGAGAAACTTGTAAGGCTGAGAACACCATCCCAACTGAGAATTACAGGGGTGGCAGCATCGTGTTGTGGGTTGTTTTGCTGCAGGAGGGACTGGGACTGGTGCACTTCACAGATAAATGGCATCATGAGTAGGGATGGGAAGATATGAAAATTTAGACTCACAAATATTTTGACCAAAATAATAGCGATTAACAATATTATCATGATAATTATTATAATTATTTTTTTTTTTTTTTATTTTTTTTTTTTTTTTTATTTTGAAGAACACCCAGTGACATAGAAACACATACAATATTTACAGCTTACTATTTACAGAGAAAGTTGTGTTGATGTGTAAAAGTGTTAGGGGGGGGGGAGTACAGTACGGTACCTGCATTATTCTGTCTTGGTTGGTTTTCTTTGTAAGTATGCGTGTGTGTGTGTGTGGGGGGGGGGGGGGGGGGGGGTGTATGAGTGTGTGTGCGGAGATAAAGAAGTAATACTAATAATATTAATAATAAAAGTAAAGATAACGATAACAGGTTTTATTATTGCTGTCATACTCAGTGTTGGTCAATATTGCTCTATGTTAGTTTTGTGGTCCTAATGGTGGTATTGGTTATTTAGATTTAAATGTAAAATGTGTGTGCATGCGTGTCCTGTACAATGCATTAAAAGAGGCAAGGTTTTGGTGAGCCCGCACTCAAGGGGCAGTACCCCCTAGCAACGCGCCCATTCCTTGCTAACCCTAATCTTTTTATGTATTTGTTGTCAATTATTATTATTATTGATTAATAATTAATTTATTATGATTAATAATTGTTATTATTGTGTATATATATATATATATATATATTATATATATGTGTGTATATTTAAATTATTATTTAATAATTCATGTTCTTTATTTTAATATTTAATATGTGTGTTTATATTCATCCATTTATTTATCTCCATCAGAACCACAAATTAATTCAATAAATAAATTAGTTAATGAATAAGGCAATAATAATGACAATAATAGTAGTGACAGCAACAATAGAAACGTGTACATACAATGAAAACAATAACACAACAATAATAGTGATATACAGCAATAGTGGTGGTATGATTGCAATTATTGTAATAAAGTTTACATAATGTCGTGTGTGTGTGTGTATGTGTGTGTGTGTCTTTGTAGGAATGGGGGGGTGTATAGGAGTGTGCGTGGCATTCTCATAATTACTATGTTAATGGTGTTGTAATAGTCTATTGGTGGAGTTTATGTTGTTGATATTGATGACTGATTGAAAACAATATTGAAGTGGTTTATGAATGGTGTCCAGGTTTCCATGAAAGACGGTATGTCATCCTCAAAGTATGCTGTCATTTGAGAGGTTGAAATGTGATGGATGAGTGAGTTAGACCAGTGTTTGATGTTTATTGACTGTTTTGATTTCCAGTTTTGTAGAATTATTTTCTTGGCGATAGTTAGAGATGTCAACAAACTGTTTTTATATTTAGGTGGTATGGTGAAAGTTGTAATAATGCCAAGTAAACATAGGGATGGGGAGGGAGGAATTCTGCAGCTCAGGATGTCTGTGAGTTTGTGTGTAACTGTGTTCCAAAAACCCTGAACTGGTGAACATTCCCAGAGTGCATGTAAATAAGTGTCTGTGACTCCCATGGTGCATTGTGAACAGGTGTCTGTGTCTGTTAGTCCCATTTTGAATTTCTTGTATTGGGTGATGTGTGTCCTGTGGATAACTTTGTATTGGATAAGTTGTAGATTAGTGTTGGATGTCATTGGGAATGTATTTTTGCAAATTTCTGTCCAGAGTTCGTATGTAGGTGGTGTATCTATATCTGTGTTCCATTTGAGTTGTGGTGCATGTATTATATTGTCTGAATGGATAAGTTTGTATAGTTTGGAAATGAGTTTCTTTGGTTTCTTGATATTCTTTATGTTTTCTAATAGTTGAGGGGGATCCAGGGTATTATTAGTTATATTAATCTTGCTTTGGATAATGGATTTGATTTGTAAGTATTGAAAGCGATTATTGTTGTTGATTTCGAACTGTTCCATAAGTTGTCTAAATGTTATGAATTTATTGTTGTGGAATAAGTGGTGAAGGTGAGTGATGCCTTTTTGTTCCCATGTGCGATAGTGAAGTGGGGTACTATTCATGTGAAAGTCAGGGTTGTGCCAGATGGGGGTGTATTTACAAGGTGCCGTGGAAGAATTAGTTAATTTTAAGGCTTTCCACCAGGCTGTCAGAGTTGTTGAAATGACTGTGTTCTTGAAGCAGTTATGTTTTTTGAGAGTAGTATTCATTGAGGGTATGTCTGCCAAAGAAAGATTTTTGAAATATGACTGTTCCAAAGAAATCCATGTGTTATTATTGTATGTTTGTCCTGTCCACTTAACTAGATATTGTAGTTGATTTGCCAAGTGATAGTGGATGAAATTTGGTGCTTCGAGGCCGCCTTGTGCTTTGTTTTTTTGTAATGTTGAGAGTTTGATTTTTGCTTTTTTGTTCTTCCAATAAAAGTGTATCATTAATGAGTCTAGTGTCTGAAACCATTTGTCCGGAGGTGTAGCTGGGATGTTTGCAAATAGGTAATTCAGTTTGGGGAGGATTTTCATTTTTACTGATGCTATTCGTCCTATTAGTGAAAGTGGTAAGTTTGTCCATCGTTCAAGGTCGTTTTCTATTGTTTTAAGCAGAGGGTTATGATTAAGTGAGAACAACTCTGACAGCCTGGGGGAAATGTTAATGCCTAAATACTTAATGTTACCTGTGTGCATACCAGGGAATGAATCCTGAGCTGCAGAACTTCCTCCTTCATCTGAGAGAGGGAGTATTGTTGATTTGTTCCAGTTGATAGTGTAGTCTGATATGGATGAGAATGTATTTATAATTTTGAAAGTTTCGTGTAATGATTGCTGTGGTTTTTGTAGGTACAGTAGAATATCATCTGCATATAGGCTGATTTTATGATGTGTGTCCGAGACGTATATTCCTTGTATGCTGTTATTTTGGCGTATTGCTACTGCAAGCGGTTCAATGAATAAGGCGAACAGCGAGGGAGAGAGCGGGCATCCTTGTCTAGTGCCCCTGTGCAGTGTGAACGAAGGTGAGGTGATACCATTAGTTGTGACTGTGGCTCTAGGTGAGGTATAGAGTGTCTTAATCCAGTGGATAAATGACTCCCCGAAGCCAAATTGATGGAGTGTGTGGAAAAGAAATGTCCAGTTTACCTTATCAAAAGCTTTTTCTGCATCTAATGAGGTTATGATTGTCCTGATATTTGATTGTTGAGCGATATTGATGAGGTTGAATAATCTACGAAGGTTGTCTGAAGAGTTTCTATTTTTGATAAATCCTGTTTGGTCGGGGTGAATTAATAGTGGTGTAACTTTTTCTAGCCGGAGGGCAAGTGCTTTTGTAATGATTTTTAAATCTGTATTAAGTAATGAAAGAGGTCTATAGCTGGTGGGTTGGGTTGGGTCTTTGTCTGGTTTAAGTAATATTGTTATGGCTGCTGTATTCATATGAAGAGGGATTTGAGATGTATTTTTTATTTCAGTCACTGTCCGGTTGAAAAGTGGTGATAGTAAATTCCAAAAGTGCTTATAAAATTCAGGGGGGTATCCGTCGGGACCGGGGGCTTTGTTGTTGGGCATCTGAAGGAGGGCTTTATGGAGATCTTGCAGTGATAATGGTGCATCTAAGAATTCAGCCATATCGGAGGGTAATTGTGGTAGGTTTATGTTTTGGAAAAATGATTTAATTGCTGTTGGATTGGATTCTTTTTCTGATGAATATAAGTTCTTGTAGAACATACGGAATGTGTTATTAATTTCTTGTGGATCATGAGTGATTTGATTTTCAAAGGTCTGTATTGATGGAATTATTGATTTGTCTTTTTTTCTTTGAAGTAAGTTTGCAAGATATTTACCAGATATATTATGTTTTTCAATAAGTTCATATTGGAGTTGTTGCATAATAAAGTTGTTTTTTTCCTGTAAAATTTTGTCTAGTTGTAGTTGTGTGTTTCTCAATTCAGGCATATTTCCGTTTTCTGTCAATGTTATTATCTTTTGATGTAATTGTTGTTCTAATTCTATTTGTTTTTTCTTTTTGTAGGTTGAATATGAAATAATTTTCCCTCTTAAATATGCTTTACCGGTTTCCCAGAGTGTTATTGCAGTGGTCTCCGGGGAGTCATTCAGTTCCATGAAGGATGCCCACTCCCTCTCTACCATCATATTGAATACTGAGTCTTTGAGTAGTGAAAGATTGAAGCGCCATCTCAAGGAAGGTTTGGTGTAGTAATGAAATTGTAGTGTTAGACTGACTGGTGCATGGTCACTAATTGAGATAGGATGAATTGTGGTTTCTTTTATATTAGACAAGAGAATATTGCTTATGAGGATATAGTCAATTCTTGAGGAAGAATGATGTACCGCAGAAGAGTGTGTGTATTGTTTTTTGTGTGGGTGTGACAATCTCCAACTATCGCCAAGTCCAAAGTCTGTCATGTATTGTTTTATTGTGTCTGTGGAATGCCAGTGTCTATTATGTCCTGCGATGTGTGAGCGGTCAAGGTTTGAATCCAGTACTGTGTTGAAGTCTCCAGCGATGATTATATTTGAAGCTTCGTTTAATTTTGAGAATATACAGTGAAAAAATGAGGGGTCGTCGGTGTTAGGTCCGTATATATTAACTATTGTAAATTTATTGTTGGACATGGTGCCATTGATGATGACATACCGTCCCTCAGGGTCAGTTATTGTCGAGAGATGGTTGAATATAAGTTTGTTGTGTATTAAGATTGATACTCCTCGTTGTCTGCTGTTGTATGTAGATGAATATATACTGTTAAATTCTTTAAATTGTAGTAGATCAAGATCTGAATTTGATAAGTGAGTTTCTTGTAGAAGGCATATGTCTGGTTTTAGTTTATGAAGTTCGCTGAAGATTTTTTTCTTTTTCGCCTGTGTGCGAATGCCACGCACATTCCAAGTGACAAATGTTAATGTGTTTGGTGTCTGTATGCACATGTGTTTGTGTTAGGTGTGCAAAACCAAGACAGAGCAGACAGTAAATACATCATTTGAATGAACTGATAACAGGAAAAAAATGTTGAAACTTGAAAATAAGAAGTAGATATAAAATAAACAAAATTGGATAGGGGGTTGAGAAAAAGAAAGAAGAGGCATGGCAGTATATGTATGTCTGCAAGTGAGTGCGAGTGTAGGAGAGAGAAAGAGAATGAATAAAGATAAAAGGGAGAGTCATAGTCCAGAGCCATTGGATAGAGTTATTAACTGGGAGTGAGGAGACTAGTGCAGTTCTATATGTCTAAAGTAGTTAGTTGAGACCTGGGTTATATGAATCAGTTTTGTATATGAGAGAGCGAGCAAGAGAAAGAGGGAGAGAGTGCGCGTGTGCGTGCGTGCGTGCGTGCGTGCGTGTGTATGTCCGTATGTCTGTGTCTGCGTGCGTGTGCGCGTGTCTGTGTATGCGTGGGGGGAAGAAGGGATGTATGCATGTGTGTCTGTAGGTTCTGTGTGTTGTTGAGTTATGGAGAGGTTACAGTATTGGAAAGTTTAGTAAAGCCAAGGGGTTATTTCTGTATTCCGGTATAGCTGTCCATTTATGTAAAGTTTGTCCGAAACAATGATTGCTTTCTTTCCTTGTTGAATCATGTCCTTGCGAATCGGATAAAGTTTTTGGCGGCGCTGCATTATTTCTTTTGGGTATTGTTCATTCAGTCCATAATTCGTTCCTTTCAGTTGTCTTCCTTGATTCTGTACGTGTTGTTTTTGTTTGTAATGCTCGAATTTGGCCACGATTGGCCGGGGTCGTTTATTGTCCGGTGTGGTGTTTTTTGGTCCCATGCGGTGCACGCGATGAAATGTGATGGCGTTTACTGTAGCAGCTGGGAGTTTGAGTTGTGTTGTGATGAAATTATTATAATTATTAAACCAAGGTTTACAGTTTTTTAAAAAGTTACTAAAAGATCAATCACCATACAATCTGTAGGTGTCTGAGTGTTCATCTTTGGGTTTTTTGCTGCAATTTGTTATTCATTCATTAACAATGAATAATAACTAACAAACTACATTCAATAGTTTATTTCACATGGTATGTTACTTACAATGGATATTTTTGGCTTAAGTTTGTCAAACAATGCAGGACGCTCGTGTTTGCCTTCAGAGCCGCAACTTTTTTAGCAGGATCTGCAGATTGGTAACTCATTGGCTTGTTGGTGTTGTTTTTCAGTGCTATAATAATTACATACATTAGACTTCACCTTTTTGAGTGGAGGTGGATAAATGTGTGGCATCAACCAGATGCAGATACACTGCCTGCCCACTAGCCTTGAGCCAGAGGCACAGAAGCTAGCAAGTTTCATTGCTATGACAGAGGGTCACCTTGTGGGGAAACACCAGAACTAACATCTAATCATTGTATTGAAACTGGAAACATGCAGCAGTCTGGTGCCGTAAAGGCGATTATAATTGTGTGCGATGATCACAATTATTAAAAAGTGACAGTGAAAGCTATGGCACAGTTTGCTAGACCTGCCCTGAGCAGCAGTTGACTGAAAGGGAGTGTGGCATTGTACTTGTAAACTGCACCTTCACTAAAAGACAGACTGAAGGTCCTATATTACACATAAATTGACTCTTGTGAGCTATAAGACATGTTATGTTGTCACCTTTTCAAAAACATATTTGGAGTTGTGTTTTTTTCATTGACACATGTTTGAGTAACACTTTATTATCAGTCTGTCTGCATCTCCAAAGCCCAAAATGCCTTTCACCTTTTGATGTCATCAAATGGAAGTTTTCAAGTTAGCAGCTCCTTTTACCTTTAGTTCAGTAGAAACTGGGAATTCCAGATCTGACATGATCCAAATGATTCTAGTGAAGGTGTGTGGAGTTTAAAAACACAGTGGAGCACTTCCTGTATTACTGCATGACAATAGAAGGTGGAACAGAGTGTTTTCTGTTTGAGCAAAGAGCTCAGCCTAAATATGCAGGGTCTGTGTGAGTGAAAGGAAAACACAACTCAAGGTATGTTTGTGATGAGGAAACAACATTATAACATAGATCAGAAAAGGAAGGACTACTGCTCTATATATTACTGTATATTACCTTGCATTTTCGACTGGTGACTCAAGGAGCAGGACACATGAGTCTGAGGATCAACAGATGACTGAAAGATAAGATTCAAGTGTAATAATCTGTTAATCATAGTCCAGTTAAATACAAAATGGCCTCTGACCTTGGTCTCTGAACTGCAGTCTGCTTCTATCAGCAGTGGTAGAACATAACACAGTAGTTTGTAGTGTACTATACTTATGTATAAATTTGAGGTATCTGTACTTTTCTGAAGTACTTTCTACTCCCCTACATTTTTGAACTGGACTCAAAAGTAAAGGTATTTATTTTTATAGTTTGAGATCTGCTAAAAAGGCTGAGGGTTTATTTTAACACGTTCATAATTTGAGCAAACAAAAATATACAAATAAAAACTGAAAAAAATATTTATTCAGTAGTTTCTGTTGAACAAAATTCAGCACAAATCTTTTTCAAAATCACTACATTTGAAGCTTTATAAAACCTCAAAATTTGTCCAAAATACTTTCACACGTTACCTTTAATACTTTTACTTAAGTACTTTTTTATGTTTTGGTTTTTTTGCTCCAGTATCTGTACTTTAACTTAAGTATACAATGGAGCAAATGAGTACAACAGAAATCTGTTCTAATAATAATAAATAATATCAATCACTTTGTAATCAGCCCATATACAGTCTATAAATCAGCTTCCTAGAAAACATATTACACTGTGTAATATAATATGAGCCTAAGCTAATCTCTGTGCTGAGTCATCACTGGGACACACACAAGCACAAAGTTGTAGTTATAAGACTCTGTGAGTCACTCTGTGAGGGGATTTTGGATCTTAGTTAGTATTTGAGAAAACCAAATCTCACTGTAAAATGTAATTTTTCCCAAATTTTTTTGGAGTTAAAACATGAATAAATCAGACTTGGAATTAGATATAAAAATCCTCCTGTACATTTGGTCTAAATCTTAAGTAAAGTTTGGTGTGTGTAGGTGGTATTTTAAGGACTGATCCTTGTGTCCGTATAGAGTAAATGCATTTGGAGATAATGGCCTTTGAAGTCACAGTGTCCCATATAACTCTATGGAGGCAGGTTGACTGAATTAAATATTGAAAACTCTTCTGGTGCAGAGTGGACAGTGTTGTTTCCAGATCAAAGCTTCCAAACTGACCAAAAAAACTAAACATTGAAAAAAATGTTTTTGTAATGTCTTAAATGTAAAAGGTCAGAACGGGCCAGGAAATGACCTCATTTATGAGGTCAGAGCCTGCGCTCACTTCTGTTTACTCTCATGTTTGCGATCAGAGGGCCCAGAGTTATAAAACTGTACTACTGCTGCAAATACTATCACAACTGCCCCAAATACTATCACTAGGCCTACTACTGCAAATACTACTGCAACTGCTCCATATATAACACTAAGAGATTCACAGTTTTTGAAAAAAATCTCCAAACTTCTGCTCCACAAATGTTGAGCCTTCTCATTATCAGTTTGGCACTGGCTCCACAAAGATGTCATAATAATCTTATGGCTTAAAGTCCCTTCGGCTGACGACAGTCACATCTTTGGGGTTGAATAATGGCTCCACTTTCTGAAGCTATTGTGAAAAAATCATTTGACTTTTGTTTCTGTGTAATCCCTCAGTTGTCTAGGTATGATCCATAGTAAAAGCCTAAAGTAAAATCTGTCAACTGGACAAAAAGTTGTAAGTGTAAAGATGTTTTGCTGCTCATCCATCATTTTTGTTTCATGTGGATAGGCCCAGTAATTGCAGAGATATTAACCATAAACCAGGTCAACACATCTGCAATCTACACAGCAAATTCCACCTGAACATTTGAGTTGTGTTTTGTCTCTGAGTTCTGTAGAGGTCACTGTTTCTCTTCTGAAAAACAGGAAGTGATTTTACAAATATTACCATCTAATGTAGGGAGGGCATCTGACACACAGGGAGGACAGGTTTCACACAGGGACATCATGTCACACACAGGAACACTTCAAAGCATGTTTGTACAGATCTAAACCACAGGGTTAGCCGCTTTTACACAGAATGACACCCAATGGAGACACAGGGAGGGCGTCTGACACAGGGAGGGCATCTGACACAGGGAGGGCATCTGACACACAGGGAGGGCATGTGACACATAGGGACATTTCAGAACATGTTTGTAGCAGTCCAAACTACAGGGTTAGCAGCTTTTACACACAATAAGACCCCATGGAGACAGAGAGAGGGCATCTGACACACTTTGGTATTTGACCTTTGACTTGGTGTGGTACTTCATGTGGTCAGATGTTGAAGAGAAATAACATTTCCTGTTTGACTTCTGCTTTTAGGGTTAAAATCACAACTGTTATGCTGTGTTTGTGGTCTAAAACTGAAATCTCTGACCTGTAAGTATCTTTCTACTATTGCTACTAGTACTACTACTATTACTGCTGTATCAGTATTATTTATTAGTACAGTTGTTTTGTCTGTTGATATTTAAGTGCATTATGTAACAGGTTCTGCAGGATTCATGACAACAGAATTGAAATCACTATTTGAATGAACGCAATCAGCTGCTATTTTTTGAAGTACCACTGACCCTGTAGTTGCTGCACGTGAATGCTGCGTTCATGTGCTCCTCAGGAAAATGTTTTTCCTAGTTGAAAGCATCACAAGTTGGAAAAACTACTTGGGAACTCCAGTCAAAACCCTCTGCATGACTTCTGCACCAAGTTTATTTATAATTGATACCAAAAGTTAATATACACTATATAAAAAGACACATGCACTTTTCTTTCTGACTGTCTGAAATGAAATCTAAACTTTTCCTTTTTTAGGTCAATTAGGATTGCCAAAATTATTTCTATTTGCTAAAGTCCAGAATAATCAGAGAAGGATCTTTTAGACAATTTTTCATTACTTTCTTCAAAGTCAGATGTTTACATACATTTCATTAGTATTTGGTACCATTGCCTTTAAACTGTATGATTTGGGTCAAACATTTTGGATATCCTTCAACAAACGTCTTGGCAGGAATTCTGACCCATTCCTCCTGACAGAAGTGGTGTAACCAAGTTTGTAGGCCGCCTTGCTCGCACATGCCTTTTCAGGTCTGCCCATACATTTTCACTAAGATCGAGATCAGGGCTTTGTAATGGACACTCCAAAACATTGACTTTGTTATCCTTAAGCCAGTTTGTAACTAGTTTGGTATTATGCTGGTCATTGTCCATTTGGAAGACCTGAGCTTTAACTTCATGGCTGAGATGTTGCTTCAGTATTTCCACGTAAGGTTTCTTCCTCATGGTCATCATCCGGGCTGAAGTCACTGAGGTGGTTGACATGCTCCTTGGTGGCAAGGCTCAGGGGGTGGGATGAGGGGGATGAGATCTGTCCTGTGTGTCTTGGCTGACACGTATCGCTGGACTGGCAGACTGGGATGGTAGTCCCCCTGTTCAAGAAGGGGCACCGGAGGGTGAGTTGCAACTACAGGGGAATCACACTCCTCAGCCTCCTCGGTAAGGTCTATTCCAGGGTACTGGAGAGGAGAATCCGACTGGTAGTCAAACGTCTGGTTCAGGAGGAGCAGCTCTATACTCTCCATCGAGTGCTGGAGGGTTCAGGGGAGTTTGCCCAATCAGTCCACATGTGTTTTGTGGATCTGGAGAAGGCATTCGTTCTGTTCATTGTCTTTATGGACTGAATTTCTAGGCGCAGCCAGGGGCCAGAGGGGTCATCTCTGCTGTTTGCGGATGATGTTGTCCTGAGCTTCATCGAGCCAGGACCTGGGGCAGTTTGCAACCGAGGGTGAAGTGGCTGGGATGGGCCGACAATGTTCATGAAACAGAATTTTTTTGAGTTTTTCCAAAAATTAACATTTTCTTGATAAGTCTCCATGATGACGCCCAACATTTTATTTAATATGTAATTGGTAACATTTTGTTGTACATGGGTTTTGGCCAAGTTTTAAAGTGTTTTTGTTGAAAGCTGTTAGAGGAGATGCCAAAAGATTATGATGAGTGACTTTGTCAATCCCGGGTTTGAGCCAATATGGCTGACTTCCTGTAGGGTCCATAATATGATTTTTTACCGACCCTGTCATAACCTATTTTTAATGCTAAGCTTCATTTGTCAAAGATAACATTATTCTGGGCCAGGTGCGATGTAAATCGATTTTTGAGGTGGTGCTACTGAGTTGTCTTTCATTATTTTTTCTCAGGGTCTCCACTCAAAATTGGAGCTCACTGAACTCGATACCACTTAATTCTATATACATTATTGTTTATTGCTTGATTTTTGTGATTTTACTCCAAATTGTACAAATACAATTAGCCTAATAACACGATACATAGAAAAAAACTATAAAACACCATGATGTCTTTAGCTAGTATTAAATGCTATGTGTTTTCAGTCTATCGTAAAACTGCGATAAAGACTGAGAGGATCTAACAGGCAGAGGGGGCTATTCCATGGTGTGGGTACTGCCACAGAAAAGGCTCTCGCACCTCTAGTCTTGACCCTGGCTTTGAGCTCAGCCAGCAGGCGCTGGTTAGCTGACTTCAGGGCTCTGGGTGGAGTATAGGGCTGCAGTAACTGTCAAATAAGAGGACCCATAGAGTGCACACATTTAAACACCATCAGTAACATTTCGAATTCCACCCAGTGTGAAACAGGGAGCCAGGGCAGGCTGCACTGCACAGGCGTGATGTGCTCTCGTGTTGCTACAGCATTCTGGACATTTTGTAAGTGCCACTTCCACATACAAAGAATTACAGTAATCCAGATGTGATGTTGTAAAATTGTGGATTGGTTTTTCATAAACCACCTGTGGAAGGCAGAACTTTACTTTAACAAGGAGCCTCAACTGACTAGATAAAACGAGGTAAAAACACAAACAGAATAAAAGCATACAAACTAGATTAAAACACACAAATGAAATAAAAGCACACAAACAGGATAAAAAACACACAAATGAGATAAAAACACACAAACAAGATAAAAGCACAAAAACTGAAACAGAATCCCAACATCTCACCTTGGAATCTGAGTTTTATTAACATCAAGTTTTCCAAAGTTTAGTTCATAATTAAAATAAAATGTTCTACTCTGTTTTTCAGTCATTCCTGTGTTTGTTTGAGGGCACTGAGAGAGTGAGATGGACCTCAAACCCGACATGAAGGACTCGCACAAAAAGGTGAGAAGTGAGTAAAATGAATGAGAGATTAGATTTTTTCTAATGTTCCCATCATTACTGCAAAGTCCCTCAAGATCTTGGCTTGATCATTCTCCACTACCTCTGGAGGTGTTTTCCACCTTGACCTTGGGGTCTCCAGTCCATACTCTGCACAGATGTTTCTGTATACTGTGCCTGCCACTTGGTTATGCTGCTCAACGTCATCTGTTGGGGCCATGTCCTTGATGTACTTATGGATCTTGGATGTTTCATCCTGGACTGTGGCTAGTCCTCTGCCTTTTCCCTTACAGCTCACATACAGTCTCAGGGTGCTGGATTGAGGATGAAACCTGCCATGCATGGTCAGGAGCTTTCAGGTCTGAACGTCTGTGGTCCTCTTTT